>NW_014577588.1:105614-108255 GCF_000485595.1 Priapulus caudatus
CTTTCTCTCCCCGTCCCCCGAAGCCATGTCTCCGTCTACATGCACGCACACGCTTCTCGACATGTTTCTTATTAGCTGCGCTTTCCTTCGCGTTCCTCTCTCTCCCCCTTCCCTCCTCCTTTCATCAATCTCTCACTGGCTCTCCTTCTCTTTAAAATCGCTCGAAAATAAAAACTAGTTGTGACGATGCAATCAATAAAGCAAGATGAAATATTAATGCGGGCATGCAGCATAGCTGCTGCGCTCACACACGTCCGCGATCATATATATATGCCGAGTCGAGCTGTCTGAATAGCGAAACCTTCAAGTACCAGAGTGTCACGCACATACGCACGCACGCCGCACGCACGCACGCAGACAGGTGTACGCGCGCATGTATACGCACGCACGCACGCACAGACGCCAGCGCGCACACAAGACCACCCGCCCGCCCGCACGAACAGGCACGCAACGCACGCACGCACGCACGCACGCACGCACGCACGCACGCACGCACGCACGCACGCACACACACACACACTACCGCCCGAAACATGCACACAAGCACAGACACGCGCATACGCACCCACGTACGCGCGCCCGCACGCACGCACGCGCCTGCTCATATGAAAGCACGCCTGCATCGCACGCCTATACGCAAACACAGCACGAACGAATGCACGCATGCACGCGCACAGCCATGTCAGCTCGGCATCTGTACGGCTAATCCGTCAGCTAGAACACCCACTCTACTGGCAAGTCCACCAGCCCGCCTGCGATCACGCCTAACAAACAAGATCCAGTACAGAAACTCTGAACTTTTCGGTGAATATATATATATATACACACCCGATCTTATGTATGCATGCATACATGAATTTAGTTATACGGGTCGTATCCCTCTCCCCTTCCACTCCAATGAAGGGCTTCTCCCTCCGTGCTGAAGGTATCCTCCCTTTGCCCTCCCTCTCCCCTGCACCGCGTCTTCCTTTATGCTAAACGCACCCTCCCTCTCCCTCCAATGAAGGGCTTCTCCCTCTATGCTGAAGGTACCGTCCTCCCTTCCCCTCCGCTGCTGCACTCTCTCCGCCCTCTCTGCTACAGGGCTCCTCCCTCAACTCTGAACGTACCCTCTCTCTGCCCCCCCTCTCCCCTGCACCGCGTCTTCCTTTATGCTGAACGCACCCTCCCTCTCCCTTCAATGAAGGGCTTCTCCCTCTATGCTAAAGGTACCCTCCTCCCTCTTCCCTTCCCCACCCGCTGCATGAACTCCTCCGTCCATGCATCTCCACCATACGTGTTTTTCACGTCGATTGTTCGAGAAAGGCAAGCGATTTAACTCGCACGCAGATTACATTGTGCTGCTTGGGAACGCGCCTTTAATCGCTGGCGGGCAAACGTCGGCCGCAGCTGATCGCATGAATCAGAAAAAAAGATCTCAGCGAAAAATGCAAAACCTGCACTCTCCCTTCGGCACGGCAGAATGAAGCCGATCCGTTTCTATTGCATCGCTGCAACATTCAACACAGACATCCGAGTCAGTCCCTCATCCGACTAATGCTCTAGCGTAATAATTATTTTGGCATAATTTAAACGAATAATGGAGAATTTACTTTCGCACCTCACAAATATAGTGTTGGCGATAACGTTGTATGTGACAGTGGGAAAAAAAGAGAATGAAAGTATGAATGCAATTAAATTAGGCATGCGGTGGTCTATAGTTATAGCTTACTATTGCGTCAGGCGCAATCGTGCGCGCGCTTTCACAGAACATAGACGTGCATTAGGGAGATGGATCAGGTTTTCAAACGCTGCATTGAAAGAACTGACAACGCGTGTATGATGACGCTTCATCAGAAGTGAAGTGTAGAAATTATTATCTGTTATCCGTGGATTGTCCTAATTATTATATGATTTTCCGTGGATTATACATATTATTATTAGCCTAATTATCTTGAAATTGTTATCTTGCAAAACGAATCAAGCAATATTTACCGAATTCAGGACGCCCTCTATAGCGGAATAACACAGTTTCCACATTACTACAATTACCCTCGTATCGGAACCCTATTAATAATAGACAAGTGTATACGGCATTAATGCCGATAACACAAATATACTTAACTACAGCGTTAACTACTGTTGCCTTCATAATCAAACATTCATGTGTCGATGAACGGAGAAATCAACGCGTGGGTGAATCTTGCTCTCAGCTCTTGCTCTCGGCTAGCGAGTGATGCCGAGTAAGGGAATAATAGCATCTACTTGGTCCTTAACTAACGTGCCGACTTCATCGGCTTTGCTTTTATCTACTTATACTCTCTCTCTCTCTCTCTCTCTCTCTCTCTCTCTCTCTCTCTCTCTCTCTCTCTCTCTTTCTTTCTCTCTCCATCTCTCTCTTTATCTCTCTCTCTCTTTCTCTCGCTTTCTCTCTCTCTTAATTGTTCTTTTTCTCCCCCTCTCTTTCTCCTTTCCCCTATCTGTCTGTCTCTCTCTCTCTCTCTCTCTCTCTCGTTCTTTCTCTCCCCTCTCTCTCTCCCTCTCTCATTCTTTCTCTCCCCTCTCTCTCTCTGTGTCCTCACATAGTTACTTCTCGCTGTAACATTCGACAACGTTATACATTTACATATAAATTAATAATTGTATATATATATATACAATT
>NW_014577588.1:112379-113949 GCF_000485595.1 Priapulus caudatus
TCTCTCTCTCTCTCTCTCTCTCTCTCTCTCTCTCTCTCTCTCTCTCTCTCTCTCTCTCTCTCTCTCTCTCTCTCTCTCTCTCTCTCTCTCTCTCTCTCTCTCCCTCTCCCCCTCTCCCCCTCTCTTTTCCCTCTCCCTCCCCCCTCTCTCTCATAATATGCTGTTACGTGTCACCGATGTGTGCACTTAAAAAAAAACATACCTTGGAATCCTATTTGCTCCCAGTGGCTGCCATATCTCGGGCAGTCGAGTTTATTGCCAGTTAGCTGTCTGTACACGGTCTGCAACATTCTGCAGTGAACTGGCTGCTCGTTGTCAAAAGGACCTGGGGAAGACATACATCAGTTGTTAGCTGTACCACTGCTGACCACACCATGTGCAAAGAATGCACGCCACCATGTCACATGCATTAGCGCGTATGACCCTCGGCAGCAAACCCGAAACGTGGCCAGCAAACCCACATAATTTTTTTAAATTAAATTTTTTTTTTAATTTAAATTTTTATTGCATGTAATTCAAATACAAATACATGTACTGCACCTAGCTACAAACTACCCCCATCCTTAGCAAACGGCACCCATTCATTCGTAACTGCAATTTAGCAAGCACGTACACACGTACGAATGAACGCACGCACATCCAAATGCACGCGTGCACGTACGCACGAACGCACGCACACACGCACGAATGCATGCACGCATGCACACATGAACGCACGCATGCACGCACGAACGCATGCATGTACGAACGCACGCACGCACGCACACACGCACACACGAACACACGCTGCTCTGGGGCAATATACCGTAGATATCGGAGATATAATTTACTCGGTAGAATTTGAAATTTATTGCCCAGGAGATATAGAAATTTCTACGGGATAACTGGCAAATGCAGCCAGCCTAAATTAATGCAAACTCATGTAATCTCCTAGCCCGGACGTTACCTGGATTTTTACTCATTATATAGACTGACTACACATTTCCTTGTGGCTGCCTAAACCATAAAGGACGGACACTACTAAAATCGTGAAATTTATGAACCCAGTCGCGATTTTTCGCCTTGGCCCAATGACGTTACTACACTGAATGACTGACGAATGAAACTGACATTAGAACCTTATAGGTTCGCATCTAATTTGCAAAGAGGTGAAACCGCGAGGAATAGACATTCTCCGAGTCAACCCCTTAATCACAGGCAAATTTTCCCGCCGTGGAAAGGAGACCACATCCCCCAAAAGCTCTAGCTGGTCGCTGCGACTTCAGCTGCGTTTATACATCATTCCAGGAGACTGAGAAGCGAATTAATAACAGGTGAACGTATAAGGAGTAGATACGTCATCACACTATTCCCCGCTGATCATCACTCGTCGATGCGCCGGCAACGACGTGCGGAGTCAGTCTAATCGACGCTGTACGTCGTTCGTCTGCTTGCGCGAATAATCGAAATTAGCGATGAGCCGCGTATGAGGGATCACGGCCGCACTTTCAATAATAAATGCATCATCGTCGCCGCTGCCGCCGCAGCAACCGCTGCTGCCGCCGCTACCGCTTCCGCGTCGCAGCCGCCG
>NW_014577588.1:114203-122351 GCF_000485595.1 Priapulus caudatus
CTGACGCCACCACCGCCGCCGCCGCTGCCGCCACCGCCGCCGCCGCCGCCGCGCACTCACACAGCCCGAGCGAGAAGACGAAGTTTCTTTCGGCGTGAAGATCGGCTGCGAGTTTCGGCGGTCCGAGAAAGAACTGCTTCAACTTGGCCAACATCGTACGCTGTACCGACGGCTTGATCTGCGCCTAGTGATCGTCACATCGATTTGAGAAAAAAATGTCGTTGTTTTTCAATTGATGTTATAATGTCTATAATATTTATAATGTTTAAAATGTTTATAATATTTATGTTTCTAATGTTGATAATAATTATCATGTTTATATTTTTTTATAATGTTGTTGTTGTTAGTGTGTAAATGTTATTCTTAATCTTAAGGGGAAAGTTTGCACGATAGAAATATGCCTAGCATCGGCTAAAATATTGTTGACGATCCTAAACCGTTTTATTGAAATTGTAAAGACATCTAGATAAGAAATTCGAAGGGTCTGTTAACAAAGGTGTGAAAATGTACAAGAATTTTTGTGCATTTATTCTTGTTAAATATCTACCAATATATTTTATTTATGTACGTATTGCTTGTGATGTATGCATTGACAATTACTTAAATAAACAGATAAAATATACAAAAATATAACGGTCAAATACACTAGGGATGGACCCCCCACCCTCCAGCAATCATTGCTAACCAGCATCGCCAGACGGCAAATAACTTCTCACAGAAAAGGCGCCCGCCCATCTATAAAAACAGACCTCGATAAAAGCGGTGTGACTGTTCGTATGAGATGGCACATTACAAGTTGCAAACAAGTGTTCTAGAGGAAATATCCACCCGCCATTAATACATGCCGATAACTACACACATTGACGTTGCTGGCGGCTAGGAGGATGGAAATAAACGATGTTAATTAGTGTTAATGAACCGATATTGCACGACACTGATTGCAACTATCAATTTCTATTGACGCGAGACAGCGGCCCGAGGAAATAGGTGTAAGAGGATATTTTTGGATGCGCTTTGCAAACACGATCAGCGAAACTTTGTAGATTTCCTTCGGGTGCAGAGATTAGCGTCAGTCTATTTGTTAGACATTGGAATCACTGATTCTCTTGTTCTCATGGGTTGTTATGAGAAAATAATAGACTCCAGGCATTTACGTAATTTGTTATGCCTAATTTTAAGCTCAACTTTTTAGGATAAAAACACAATAATAGCACATTTCACGGGACTTTCCAGGCCCGGAAAATAGCATTTTTAAACTTACTGAAATGAGTTTCCAAATTACTGGGTTTTCCAGGACCCGTACCGAACGCTAATAATGTAGTCAAAAGCAAGTCTTACCGAGTATTCCGTGAGGTCGACATCTTTGAAGAAGCTAATCGTCTCCTTGAGGGACAGCGATGAGGAGGAAGAGATGGCCACCGTCGCGTCGTCACCGCCACCTGCGCAACGTCACATATAAACAGAACTACTCACTTCTCTTTCAGGTCTCAAGCCTTTACCACGGCGTGGATGGGCAGGTGTCACGGTTGACCTGTTTACGCACATTGCCATCCCTACTTGCCATAGTTGCCCTCCCTATTTGCCATAATTGCCCTCCCTATTTGCCATGGGTGACCTCCCCACTTGCCATGATTGCCCTCCCTACTTGCCATAATTGACCTCTCTACTTGCCATAATTGACCTCCCTACTTGCCATAATTGCCCTCACTACTTGCCATGGTTGCCCTACCAACTTGGTATGGTTGCCCTGCCTACTGACCATGGTTACCCTACCATTGAACTTGCTATGGTTGACCTGCATACTTGCCATAATTGCCCTCACTACTTGCCATGGTTGTCCTACCTACTTGCTATGGTTGCCCTGTCTACTTGCCATGGTTGCCCTCCCTACTTGCCAGGGTTGCGCTCTTTACTTGTCATGGTTGACTTTTCCATCTTTGAAACAAATTTTCACCTAAGTGCCTCCCACCAAACTTGCCGTACGATCCTAAAATTTCTGATTTAAACTGAAAACAACAATTTTTCTAGCTTTCTGATTTACAGAAAATGTTTGCCTTGGTGTCTTTCCAACCTTCCACGGTGCACTAAAATGTCTGATTAAGCCAAAGTAAATAAGGTTCTTGCTATAAAAGATTAAAACTCTACCCCAAACTACAACATTTATCGATGGCAGCCATTTGTTAAGCTTTTTTTTGAAGAACATGTTTGCCATGGTGTCTCTCCAACCTGCCACGGTGCACTAAATCAAAGAAAATGCTTTTCCGGCTCTAAAACGTTCAAATTTCACCCCAGCATCAGCATTTTAACGATGGCAGCCATATTGAATCTCATGATTAGTGTACTAGTTGCTTCATATTAATGCACGTTTCTAATACGAAGATCAGCAGATTTGACCCTCAGTGAGATCATCACACTCGTATCCTAGGGATGATGACAGTGTTGCATATGGATGACGTGTGCATACACATATCCTGTCCGCTTATAAATAGATCATGATTGAGTATCGATAGGATGGACGTCACGACGCAGCCTGGTCGCAGGATAATTTCCACTAAATAGGCTCTTTAGATTGCGCCTACGTACGAACTCCTTTACAGTACGTCGTGACCCGTCAATGAAGAATGACTGCTACGTTGTTTGGGCAGAACAACATGTGTGCGTGCCGCGGTAAGTGCGTGCCGCGCGTGTGTGTGCTGCGATGGCGTGCGTGTGTACGTGACGGATGCGCGCCGTGCGAGTGGCGTGTGTGTTGACGGCGTGCGTGTAGTATGTGTGTGTATGCGTGCGTGCGTGTATCGTGCGTGCGTGTGTAGCGTGCGTAGCGAGTGCTCGTGTGTTGTGGCGTGACGAGCGGTGTGCGATGTCGTGCGTGCGTGTGTACGGCGTGCGAGACGTGTGGTGCGTGCGAAGTGGTGCGAGTGTGCGTGGTGGTGCGTGCCTTGCGTGAGCGTGTGTGCGTGCGCGCGTGGTGAGTGTGTGTGTTGCGTGTGTGTAGTGCGTGCGCGTGCAGTGCGTGCGATGCGCGAGCTGACGTGCGTGCGTCGCAGTGGCAGTGTGAAGATGTGACTGTGGTGTGGTGCGTGCGTACGTGGCGTGCGTGCGAGTGTGTGTGTGTGTGTGTGTGTGTGTGTGTGTGTCGTGTGTGTGTGTGTGTGTGAGTAGTGAGTGTGTGTGTGTGTGTGTGTGTGTGTGTGTAGTGTGTGTGGTGTTGTGTGTTGTGTGTGTGCGTGAATGATACGGTAAGGTCTGAGGTGAGGTAATTTAAGCTTCAAGCGCTATAATAATTATTATATATAGAATTTTTCCTGTCTACCTAACCTGCAAGTCACACTCATGGAGCTTGTAATAAAGCGGTGCATTTCTATTCACGTTCCATCGTACTAAATAAACTGTCCCATTTTTTTAACATAATAAATATCGAACAGTTAACGAACTTCAGTGATGACGCTGAGATATAGCTAATGATCTAGCTTAACCAGTTTCGCGGTAATATTCGACGGTACATTAGAATCAATCAGGTGTGCAGCGTCAAAAAATTAATTGTGTAGGTAATTAACCAATTTACTTGAATTATTATTTAATTAAATCTCAAATCCTGTATCTGCCTTCCAAATAAGTAAATGATATTGATATGCAACACGCAGACAAGCGACGGTTTAGTCGACGTTTTTCTTTTGCATTATTAATGTGGAAGCATTATTGGATTGGTAACGCGTAAGGTATGCCTTCAATCATGAAGTGCGACAGCAGAGAGAGCTATCAGCATCCCAGCAGATACTAGAAAACGTAATGGAGGTTCGCACTCATACGCTACCACCGAGCGAGTAAACATTATTAAAGGCCCTTTGAAATCTCATCGCGCCATGGCAACAAGTCTGGCTAAATTAATCACAGTAAACGTAAAGCATACAGCTCCACTGTTCAGCCTGCGTAAAATTAGAACTCGCACCGATAAGTGGGGCGGCGAGTAATGCCGATAGGCCCCGCGGCCGCAGACGTAGGCGCCACAGCAGCATGCAAGCAAGCATCACGGCAGGAGGGCAGTAAGCAGACAGTAGCCAGCAGTAACGAACAGCACAGCAGCAGGCAGTAGCAGGCAACAACACCAACAAACAACAACACCACCGAACCATAAGCAGCAGGCAGGTCAGCACCAGCCAGCGAGCAGCATCAAGCGCAGCAAGCGACCACGCAAGCGCACCACCAGCAGCAGCAGCAGCAGCAACGCTCCACGCACCACCACCAGGGACACGCTACGCCAAGCAACCAGCAGCATCAGCAGCAACACCACCACCGACGCACCAAAGCAGCAGTAGCAGGGCAGCACCAACACACCCCACCACCAGCAGCAAACAGCAGCAAGCAAGCAAACAGCAAGGCAGGCAGCACACGCACCACCCACCAACCGAACCAGCAGCAGCAAGCAATGCAGCAGGCAGCAAGCAAAACCAACAACAGCAGCAGCAGGCAGCATCTAGCCGCCCTTGCGAACGCTCTCTGCACGGCACCAAGTACAGATCAAATACACTCACTACACTATACTTGTTTTCGGGTTGTACAGCGCGAGCAAGACAATCATCTCGAGCAAATGAGGAATTCCGTATTAGGGAAGCGCCACCACCATCCATGTAAACGGCTCTGTCAGTAGCAGCCAATTCCTTACAGAATATCTGGCGTAATTGCCGCCCGTAGCAACCGTAGTCGAAGTGGATCAGCGCCTCGCCCGTAAATAGCTCATGACGTAATAGACTCTGACGTCAATATACGTCTGGACGTCCATCTCTGGGGCTACGTTTCAGCAGGGAGTAGATAATAGGAATGTCCCTATAATCTACTCCTGGTTTCAGAAGACGCGGGTTCCCATCCGCTAAGAGCTATCGCTGTTTCGCGTACGGACGTTCTGCTAAATAGCAGACGCCGGGCATTTAGCAAAGCTATCTTCCTGTACATGTTCAACAGCTAAATAGCGTAGGACACACGAATGCAACGAGGGTCTCCTAAACAGATCGTTATTAGATACACTCGTTGTGCCTTTTCGTCATAGCGTTCCTGCAACGGGGTAATATCGGGGGGGGGGGGGGGTTGTCCACGGGCGGTAATTTACATCTCACAGACAAATGGGCAAGTTATTCTCAGTGAACGCAACGCCGCGTGAATAGCACTTAATAAAAACATTAAATTTCGCCATGTTAATTATTAAAATTTCCAGGCATAACCATTGGAGCGTAAAAAATAATGGCAAACTGTAGTTGAAGTAGGGAATGAGACAGGGGGAGGAGGAACAGACGTAGTAAGAGGAAATGTATTGACTATCATGAAATGGCCATACAGAAAGGAAGGTGAAGCATTCAGAGAGAAGGCGCAAACTAGAGCAGGTTTAAGTAAGGATAGATGAGAATTGATTACTATATGCGTAAATGCAACACGCTGAACGAAACAATAGGCACGGGTTATCAAAAGAGTAAATATAGAGACTCTATTTCCATAGCTACTCTTGATCGTAACATTCTTGCTTGCGTCATGACTGGCCTTGTGGCCATAGAAAGCCTAGGCTGGCACTAGGCCTAACATGCACCAGTGACAGAGACAGAGGATTCTTGCTCTAGATAATGTTGTCGTTAAGGAGGATCGCCCGAAGTTCTTGAGCCTATATGACTGCGCTATAGGTTAAGCCTATAGGCACGCTACAGTAAAATACACTATCAGTTGCAATTCTAATAAACAGAACGCGAGCGCACAGAACGGAGCTAGTAAATTCAGGTTCAAATCATTTCCAAAGCTGGCGACAAATTACATTTTCTCATTACGATTACGTATGAGATAGATTCGATCTCTGAATTTCATTTACTTTCTGTGAATAATTACCGATTGGCCGATGGCATCAACGCGGATTCTAAACACGAGTGCGGCGGTCGGTCGTCGCTCACCGCATCTCGATTGAGCACGGCGACGCAGCGATAAGCACGCACGCATCACTGCAGCACGCACGGCACACGCCCACGCACTCACTGCACACGCAGCGCACTGCACCAGTACACGCACGCACGCAATGCGGCTGTCGCAACTCACTGCAACTACGCAACGCACGTACACGCACGCACGCATCACGTGGCATACGCAGCGCACTCACTGCAGCGCACACGGGACACGTAGCAAGCCGCATGCACTCACTGCAGCGCACACGGTCACGTAAGGGCGGCATGCACATCCACTGGCGCACAACGGCAGTAAGCGCATAAACACGCTCACGTGCGCGCAGCACGCACGTATCACGCACGCAGCTCACTGCATACCACGTGGGATGGGCCACTGCACTGGCACGCAAAACGCACGTAGCATCGCATTGCACTGCACTGTGGGCGCACAACGCACTGGTACACAGCACGCAACATCCAGCTGTGCGCACACGCACGTAGCACGCATGCACGTGCACTGGCGCACACCCCGCACCAACGTACACGCATTGCACTCACTGGCGCACCACTACGCACGTAAGCACCACGCCACTCATTGCGGCAGCACACGCACGTAACACGCACGCACTTCATTGCGCGCACAACGCACGTACACGCACGCACTCAGCTGCGCAGCACACCACGTTACACGCACGCACATCACTGCACACCACCCTTGCTCGAGTGCGCTCGAGAGCGGCCCAGCAACGTACACGGACTATGCAACTCACCATGCGCACACCGACGCACGTACACGCACAGCAACTCATTGCGCACACAGACGCAGCGTAAACACGCAACGGCAACCATCATATGCGCAACCAGCGCCGACGCTACAGCGGCGCCACGCACATATCATTGCGCAACGAGCCACGCTCACGGCGGGGCTTTCGGACGAGAGCTGCTACGCACGTACACGCACCACCTTCGATTGCGCACACACGCACGTACACAACGCATGCACTCACATGCGCACGGACAACCACGTAACACGCACGCGACGCTCATTTGCGCGCACGAACGGCAACGTAACACGCACAAGCACGATCATGGCGCGACACATGCAAGACGACGTACACGCAGCGGGCGGTCTCTGCACTCACTGCGCACAAGCCACAGCACAGTACAGCTAGCAACGCACGGGTCATTGACGCACAAAACACGCACGTACACGCAGCGCACTCATTGCGGCCATACACGGCACGTAACAGCAGCACGGCCGGGCACATCACATGCGCCACGACACGGAAAATGGCGCCGCACACGGTACACGCACCGCACTCATTGCGCACCAACACGGGCGCAGGGCGGCGCGGAGGCAACGTACCACGCAATGCACTACAACTGCGCACTACACGCAGCGTACACTTGCACGCACTCAGTTGCGGCGCCCATTCAAATCACGTCGTGGAACTCATAAACCTAATGTGCACATGAGGGCACATATCGCATACGTGACGATCAACACTACTCCGAGGCCGAACGACTGACGAGTGCCTCCAAACCCTGTCACGCGCGAGGTGCTATACCGGCCCTACCATAAAGTAAGTGCTTGCATCTGATCAGGGTCCGCCTTGCAAAATATGCGCTATGACCAAGCGGCTGAATTTTTTTTTTTTGTCTATCAAGATTCCTGAAACGGATAAGCAGGAGGCGGATACCACCGACGTAATACGCGAACAGTCGCCGCGTCTCTATCCTAGAGTTTATGCTAGTAAGAGAGGCGCCATCTTTCTAGTTCTATGGTCTCTCGCCTTGTTCTGCGCGGCAAGTGAGGATCCACTATAGCGGTTAGCACCGCTCCAGAGCCTCGCGTGACAAACTACACATGCAAGGTAGAAGCGCGTCACACAAACACACCACGGCATGCACGCACACGGAACGCATGCACAGCACATCGCGCCCGCACACGCACGCACGCACACCGACGCACCACGCACGCACCCCCACACAGCACACACGCAACACACAACACACAACACGACGCCTGCGCGAGCCGGGCCGCGCACAACACAACGAACGCTCGTACAATACTACCCCAAATACCCGCCCACCGTCCACGCACCTCCCGAGGAAAAAATAGTGTGTTCCATCATAGTTCCCTTCTTGACGCGAGTCTATTATCGGCAGCTAGGACACAAGATGAAGACCTGTTACATTTCTAATGAGATTAGCGCTGCTCAGCGCAGTGCGA
>NW_014577588.1:122376-129876 GCF_000485595.1 Priapulus caudatus
GAGAGGAGCGCGCGAGCGGAGAGATACAGACATAGAGAGAGAGAGGAGAGAGAGAGAGAGAAAGAGAGAGAGCTCTTAGAGTAGTAAGTGTTTTTTTATTTTTGGAGTAGAGGCGTTGGTTACACACGAATGTACAACTGTGATAGGTTTTTTTATTGGAGAAAGTTTTTTTCTACGTTGATTTTTATTAGGTCGTTTTGTAGTTTTCAGTATATAGTGTATTCGTGTTTTAGTTAGTTGGAGTTTGTGTTGTAGGGAGTTAATGTTCTTGTATAAGTTTTTTGGTTTTATATTTTTTTTTTTTTAGTTTCTTAAAAGTTAATTTGTATATTTTTTTAGAGTTTTGTTTAGTGTATTGTGGTTGCGAAAGGGTATTGTAGTTTAGTTTTATTTGTTTTTATGTTATTTATCTTTAGTGTCTTTTTCTATTATTGGGTCTTGTTTCGATAGTTTTTGTATTGATTAGTTGTATGGTGAGTGTGAAATCTAAGGGGTGTGGTAAGTTTATTTGTTTCAAAGTATTTTACTTTATTTTGTTTTAGGTTTTTTTTTAGGTTGTATTTTGTTTTAAGTATAAAGTAAATAGTTAGGTTTCGGACGTTATTTGTTTTTTTTAGTGATGGATTAGAAGTTTAAGGTATTTATTTGAGTGATTTTTTTGGTGTTGGTTTAAGTGTGTTGATTTTTTTTAGTTAAGGAAGAAGTAATAGTGTTCGCTTTTTTAGATTCGTTTTTTATTTGTTGAAGAGATTTGTGAATTAGGCATTTCTGGTCGGTATATGGGCGTTTGTTTAGTAAGAGGTGATTTTAGGAGTATTTTAGTGTTGGTTGATTGGTAGATGTTTTTTGTGTAAGTAGGATGTTGTGAAAAAAAGTAGTTTGTATATCTAGTTTTCTATTAATAGAGGGCTTAGTAACGGTTTAGAAAGGGGTTTGTGTTTTTTTGTAGTTGGTTAGGTGTTTGTGTGAAGTTTATTTTATTTTATTGTGGTCTTTATTTTTTATGTTGTGTTTTGGTTGTTTTTGGTAGAGCGTTTATGTTTTATTTATTTAGTGATTATAAGTAGCGATAGTGATGTTGGTGTTAGATTAGTTGCGAGGAGAGAAGTATTATTTTTTTACGAGTTAGCAAGTGTAGAGTGTTAGTAGTTTTTTAGGGAGTGTAGGTTTTTGGAGGAGTAAGATTTTTTAGGTTTTGATCTTCAGTGTGGTTTTTCTTTTTTATTTTATTGTGTTGTTAGTTAGTTAGACATATTAGTGGTTTGTTTTTAGGTTTGGGTAAAGAGGGTTTATTTTGTTTTTTTGTATGTGTTATTAAGGATTGTATTATTTTATGTTAAAAGAAAACGTAGTAATGTGATGTTTTTGAGCTAAAATTTAGTTGTTGGTTTGTTAAGTGTTTATGAAGTTCTTTTAGCTTATTTTGTATCATTTGGGGAGGTTAGTAGGTAGTTGTTTGAAGTTGTGGAAGAGTTTTTTGGTAAGGTGTCTGTTTGTTATTTATAGAGATTGATGTATTGGTGTTTTAGAGTAGCTGTTGTAGGAGGCCTTTGTTTTTTCCGGATTTCTGGGTTTGTTAATGTGGTTTGTTTTCGACTGTTTTTAGTGTTTTTGGTAGAGTATGTTATTAAGTTTGTTAGTGTTGCATTTTTGGGGTTAGTGTTTTGTGAGAAAGGTTGTTGTGTTGCTGTTTACTTTTGGGGGTTAGCTTTTTAGTTGGGGGCGGGAGGGGGGGGGGGGTGGAGGGGCGCGTGGGGGTGGGGGGGGGGTAGAAGAGAAGAGAGAAGAGAGCGAGAGAGATAGAGAGAGAGAGAGAGAGGGGAGAGGGAGAAAGAGAGAAGAGAGCGAGAGAGATAGAGAGAGAGAGAGAGAGAGAGAAGAAAGAGAGAGATAGAGAGAGAGAGAGAGAGAGAGAGAGAGAGATGGACGTCTAATTAATTGCCAACCTCGCATCTATTCAGAGCAGTGCCACACATCCGCACTCTGCAGTGAATAGCAGATGCCACCGCCGCGCCTCTCTCAATCATCTAGCCGTGTGTGACGCGCACGCTTTCCCCCCGCCGCGCCACTTTTTCCCTACACGTTATATCCATTAGGCCTTGACATACGCATATCACCTTCCGCATCAGACTTTCCGTATCTCAAGGAATGATGCCAAAAATCCTAATCCTAACACTAACCCAAGCCCACCACACTAACACTAACTATAACGCGAATCGGCTTATACACTATCTATGGTATCCAAACACTATCTATGGTGTGGTCAAATCGAAGCAGCCAATCAGAGGAGCCCAATGGATATAACGTGTAGAAAAAAAAAATTCGCCCCCTGCCCCCCGCTACGTCACCATGCTGACTGGCGCGTGATGCGATAGCATTAAAAACGCGAAAACACGTCTCCACTAAATAATTCATGTAGGCTGTGTAGCGCGAATGGCACTCAGCATCACGCCCGCGCAAATGTGTGTAACTGTGTATTATGTGTAACTGTGTATATGTGTGTGAAGCGTGAGGCTGATGCTAGAAACTTCATACTTTTTTCCCCTTTCTTGTCTTTCATTACCTCCGCCAAGGGTAATTAATTATTAATTAAATTTTTCACAGCGAGAGAATTCAGCTGCCTTGGCGGAGGTCTGCGCTCTCTGAGTGCTCTAGTTCGTAATGTAACCGTGAAAGGTCAAGCACGAGTGGATTTGCATTGTTCACATCCTCCTCCTCCTCATCCTAATGATAATTATGATCATGATTATAATAACAATAATAATAATAACAATAATAATAATTATTATTATTATTATTATAACAGCATGAACCACAGTAAATTTTGTTGGCAAATGATTTCGGAAGCCAAATTAGACCTTAGATTAGATTTGGCATGCATTTCCAGTAGCACTTCTCAGTATAGATTTACTAGCGTTCTGCTTTCAAGCTCGATAACTTGGCTCAGACTGCCGCCACTGGACGCGACTGAACGAGAGATTAACTGGGACAATTACTCCCTGCACATGCCCGACAGAATATAACAACGCCACATGTCGATTTTACGCAAAGAGAAAGCCTTGGAGAATTCCCAATTTCGCCAAGCCCAATTTGAGTACGTTTTTCGGGAGATTAAAACTAGGAGAAAGAAAGCACAAGTTTTTCTAACGAAAATTGCCCGATGCAAAATTTGTTTTCAGTGGATTGGGGAAAAATGCCACGGTTTTTAATTGCCATCTACGTATAATGTTAATTCAATTAATATTCATTCAATCAATGCCAAAGTACAAGCATTTTCACTTTTTTGTCGGTTGAAACGGTTAATAGACTGTTTATCAATAGATGTCAAGATCAAAGGATTCTTAAAGTTGAAGAACTTGGAATTAATTTTCAGACCGAAGAACAAAGCATGCCGCCCGGTTAGGCAGGTGTACCCAAATAAATTAACGGAAAATCACACAGACTTATTGATCAGTCTGATGCAACCAGCAGGGAAGTTGTTCTCAGATCTGGACTTGTTTGCTTCAATACTTCTATGTAGATACAACAGTGACCTTGATTCACGGTCACGTGCTAAACCCAAGCTTGTAAAAATGAAACATACAGGCAGAGTCATGCAGCACACGGCGACACGGCGAAAAAATCACACATTTACAAAGCACACTATATTATCATTGTTATGTGTGCCACTCATTTTAAATCAAAATTTAAATTTAAATTCGCGTTTGAATGTCACGGGCATGAATCATTAGGAAAATGAGAAAAATTTACACAATGGCCATTCATAACTTGCAAATAGAAGCAAATGCATTCATCAAACTAATGCTAGAGAGAGTAAGCGCCGCTTTAATGACTAGTACTGCGGCAACAGCTGATGCTGCTGCTGATGTTAATGCTACTGATCTTGCTCCTACTTATGCTACTTCTTATGATGTTGCTGATAATAATTCTGCTGCTACTACTACTACTGCTGATCGTACTGCTGTTACTATGTGTGCGTGAATGATTACGGTAGGTCCGAGGTGAGGTAATTAACTTCACCTATAATAATTTATATAATGATTTTTCCTGTCTACCTCACAGTCACACTCGGAGCTTGTAATAAAGGTGCATTTCTATTCACTTCCATCTACTAATAAACTGTTCCCTTTTTTTAACATAATAAATATCGAACAGTTTAACTGAACTTCTAGTGATCGCTGAGATATAGCTATATCTATTACCAGTTTCGCGGTAATATTCGACGGTACATTAGAATCATCAGGTGTGCAGCGTCAAAAATTAATTGTCTTAGTAATTAACCAATTTACTTGAATTATTATTAATTAAATTAAATCCTTATCTCCTTCCAAATAAGTAATGATATTATATGCAACACGCACAGGGTGACTTTAGTCACGTTTTTTTCATATTAATGTGGAACATTATTGATTGTAGCGTAAGGTAGCCTTTATGAAGGTGACAGCAAGAGCTATCAGCATCCAGCAGATACTAGAAACGTATGGAGTTCGCAACTATAGCTACCACAGAGTAAACATTATTAAAGGCCCTTTGAATCTCTCGCCCAGCAACACTGCTATTAATCACAGTACGTACATACAGTCCACTGTTCAGGTAAATTAGAACTCCACCGATAAGTGGGCGGGCGAGTAATGCCGTAGGGCCGCGGCCGCAGCAGTAGCAGCATCAGCAGGAGCAGTAGCAGCAGTACCAGCAGTAGCAACAGCAGCAGCAGCAGTAGCAGCAACAACACCAACAACAACAACAACAACAACAACAACAACAACAACAACAACAACAACAGCAGCAGCAGCAGCAGCAGCAACACCACCACCACCAGCAGCAGCAGCAGTAGCAGCAGCACCACCACCACCACCAGCAGCAACAGCAGCAGCAGCAGCAGCACCACCACCACCAAACCACCAGCAGCAGCAGCATCAGCAGCAGCAACAACAACAACAGCAGCAGCAGCAGCATCTAGGCCGCCTTGCGAACGCTCTCTCACCACCAGTACAGATCAATACACTCACTACACTATACTTGTTTTCGGTTGTACAGCCGAGCAAGACAATCATTCGCAATGAGAATTCCGTTATTAGGAAGCCCACCAACATCCATGTAAACCGTCAGTAGCAGCCATTCCTTACAGAATATCTGCGTAATTGCCCCCGTAGCAACCGTTCGCCCGCTCGCCGTAATAGCTCTGACGTAATAGCTCTGACGTCATAACGCTGACGTCATCTCTGGGCTACGTTTCAGCAGGAGTAGATAATAGGGAATTCCCTATTATCTACTCCTGGTTTCAGAAGACGCCCTCCGCTAAGAGCTATCGGCTGTTTCGCGTAGACGTCTGCTAAATAGCAGACGCGCATTTAGCAAAGCTTCTTCCTGTAATGTTCACAGCTAAATAGCGTAGAAATCAAACGAGACTCCTAAACAGATCGTTATTAGGATACACTCTTGTGCCTTTTCTCATAGCTTCTGCACGGGTATACGGGGGGAGGGAGGGTTGTCCACGGCGTATTTACATCTCACAGAAATGCAAGTTATTCTCAGTGAACCAACCCGTGAATTCGCACTAATAAACATTAAATTTCGCTGTTAATTATTAAAATTTCCGTAACATGAACGTAAAAATAATGCAAAATGTATTGAAGTAGGGATGAGAAGGGGGAGGAGGAACAGAACGTAGTAAGAGGAGAATGTATGACTACATGAAATGGCATACAAAAGGAAGGTGAGCATTAGAGAGAGGGCAAACTGAGAGGTTAATAAGGATAGGATGATCCACAGCATTGATTACTCTGCGTAATACAACCCCGAACGAAACAATAGCATCGGTATCAAGAGTAAATACTAGAGACTCTATTATCATAGGCTACTCTTGATCGGTAAACATTCTTGCTTGCGTCATGACTGGCCTTTGCCATAGAAACCTAGGCTGCACTAGGCGCAACCATGCACCAGTGAAGAGACAGAGGATTCTTGCTCTAGACTAATGTTGTCTAAGGAAGGATCCCCGAAGTTCTTGCCTATATATGGGCTATAGGTTAAGCCTATAGGCACGTACAGTAAATACACTTCAAGTTCAATTCTAATAAACGAACGCGAGCCACAGGCGGCTAGTAATCGGTTCAAATCATTTCCAAAGCTGCGAACAATTACTTTTCTCATTACGATTTTACGTTGAGAAGATTCGACTCTGAATTTCATTTACTTTCTGTGAATAATTACCGATTGCCGGATGGCATCAACGCGGATTTCTAAACACGCACGCACGCACGTACACGCACGCACTCACTGCACACGCACGCACTACGCACGCAATCCTGCAATACGCACGACGCACGTATACGCACGCGAGCGCACGGCACTCACTTGCACACGCATGCACGTACACGCAGCCGCCTCACTTTGCATACGCAGCAACTCACTGCACGCACATCGCCGTCACGCATGCACTCACTGCACGTCACACGCACGTAAGCGAATGCACTCACTGTGCGCACGACGCGACGTTAAGCGGCATACACTGCACTGCGCGCCACGCACGTACACGCACGCACTCGAGCTGCATACGCAGCGCGACTCACTGCAGCCGCACGACGCAAGTGAGCACGCATGCACTCACTGTTGGCGCACACGCACGTACACGCACGCCTCACTGTGGCGCAACGGCAGCGTAGCACGCATCCCTGCACTGCGAGCAGCACGCAACGTACACGCATGCACTTTGCATGCGCACACACGCAGGCGTACACGACGCACGATCTTGGCACACGACCGCACGTAAAGCAGCGCACTCTTGCGCGCAACGCACGTACACGCAGCACTCATCTGCGCACCGCCGCACGTACAGCGCACGTCACTCACTGCACAGCTACACGTCAGCGGTACACGATGCACTCACTGCGCACACACGCACGTACACGCACGCACTCATTGCGCACACACGCACGTACACGCACGCACTCATTGCGCACACACGCACGTAACGGCACAGCACTCATTGCCAGCTACACCCCCGCATCGTCGCCCGGCGCCGTACACGCACGTCTTGTCATTGCGCCACCGCAGTAGCGCATGCACTGGACTGCGCACTACACGCACGTACACGCACGCACCATTGCGCGCAGAGCGACGCCCGTAGCACGACGCAGCGTCATTGCGCGCGAGCATAGCACGCAGCGTACACGACGCACTCACTGCGCACACACTGCACGCTACACGCACGATCATTTGCGCACACACGTCATGCACGTACGCACTGCCCCGTCTGTGTTGCATTGCGCATACACGCAGCGTACCGGCACGCACTGCAACTGACGCACCAGCGCCGTACACGCACGCACTCATTGCGCACACACGCACGTACACGCACGCACTCACTGCGCACACACGCACGTACACGCACGCACTCATTGCGCGCATCAATCACTCGTGGACTATAACTATGTGCACATGAGCACATATCGCATACGTGACAATCAAACACTCCGAGCCGACGACTGACGAGTGCCT
>NW_014577588.1:132376-137289 GCF_000485595.1 Priapulus caudatus
AAGGTAATTAATTAATTAAATTTTTCACAGTGAGAGAATTCAGCTGCCTTGGCGGAGGTCTGCGCTCTCTGAGTGCTCTAGTTCGTAATGTAACCGTGAAAGGTCAAGCACGAGTGGATTTGCATTGTTCAGATCTGCCTCCTCCTCATCCTAATGATAATGTATGATCATGATTATAATAACAATAATAATAATAAATAATATAATAATTATTATTATTATTATAACAGCATGAACCACATTAAATTTTGTTGGGCAAATGATTTCGGAAGCCAAATTAGAGCTTAGATTAGATTTGGCATGCATTTCCAGTAGCACTTTCAGTATAGATTTACTAGCGTTCTGCTTTCAAGCTCCGATAACTTGCTCAGACTGCCGCCACTGGACGCGACTGAACGAGAGATTAACTGGGACAATTACTCCTGCACATGCCGACAGAATATAACAACGCCACATGTCGATTTTACGCAAGAGAAACGCTTGGAGAATTCACATTTCGCCAAGCCCGTTTTGAGTACGTTTTTCGGGGATTAAAACTAGGAGAAAAAAAGCACAAGCTTTTCTAACGAAAATTGCCGCGAGTGCAAAATTTGTTTTCAGTGGAGTCGGGGAAAAATGCCAGCGGTTTTTAATTGCCATATACGATAATGTGAATTCAATTAATATTCATTCATCAATGCAAAGTACAAGCATTTTCACTTCTTTTTTGTCGGTTGAAACGGTTAATAGACTGTTTATCAATAGATGTCAAGATCAAAGGATTCTTAACGTTGAAGAACTTGGAATTAATTTTCAGTCCGAAGAACAAAGCATGCCGCCGTTGGCAGGTGTAACCCAAATTAATTAAACGTAAAATCACACAGACTTATTGATCAGTCTGATGCAACGCAGCAGGGAAGTTGTTCTCAGATCTGGACTTGTTTGCTTCAATACTTCTAGGTAGATACAACAGTGACCTTGATTCACGGTCACGTGCTAACCCAAGCTTGTAAAAATTAAACATACAGGCAGAGCCATGCAGCACACGGCAACACGGCGAAAAAATCACCCATTTACAAAGCACACTATATTATCATTATTATGTGTGCCACTCATTTTAAATCAAAATTTAAATTTAAATTCGCGTTTGAATGTCACGGGCGTGAATCATTAGGAAAATGAGAAAAATTACAACAATGGCCATTCATAACTTGCAAATAGAAGCAAATGCATTCATCAAATCAATGCTAGAGAGAGTAAGCGCCGACTTTAATGACTAGTACTTGCGGCAACAGCTGATGCTGCTGCTGATGTTAATGCTACTGATTGCTCCTACTTATGCTACTTCTTATGATGTTGCTGATAATAATTCTGCTGTGCTACTACTACTACTCGCTGATCGTACTGCTGTTACTAATGTTAATGCTATTCTTTATGATGTTGCTGATAAATAATTCTGCTGCTAGCTACTACTACTGCTGATCGTACTGCTGTTACTAATGTTAATGCTACTTCTTAAGATGTTGCTGATAATAATTCTGCTGCTACTACTACTACTGCTGATCGTACTGCTGTTACTAATGTTAATGCTACTTCTTATGATGTTGCTGATAATAATTCTGCTGCCTACTATACTACTGCTGATTGTACTGCTGTTACTTGATGTTAATGCTACTTCTTATGATGTTGCTGATATAATTTCTGCTGCTACTACTTACTACTGCTGATCGTACTGCTGTTACTCATGTTAATGCTACTTCTTATGATGTTGCTGATAATAATTCTGCTGCTACTACTACTACTGCTGATCGTACTGCTGTTACTCATGTTAATGCTACTTTTATGATGTTGCTGATAATAATTCTGCTGTACTACTACTCATGGCGATCGTAGCTGCTGTTACTCAATGTTATATGCTACTTGTTAAGATGTTGCTGATAATAATTCTGCTGCTACTACTACTACTGCTGATCGTACTGCTGTAATGCTGTTACTCATGTTAATGCTACTTGTTAAGATGTTGCTGATAATAATTCCGCTACAACTACTACTGCTACTATATATATATATACTAGCAGGATACCCGGCGTTGCCCGGGAAATCAGTGGCGTTACTCAGTTGGTGACCGCTTGCTGGAAAAAGAAATACCCCAAAAAATCCACCATCTATCTTCCATAGTATCCAACCATGCATCCATCCATCCATGCCCATTCCGTGGCACATCATCCCATAATTCATCCCAATCGCCATCCATGAACATCCATGCCTGCCTGCATGCATGCATGCATGCCATCGCACCGCATCCCATCCCATTGCCATCCCAAACAGTAAAAAAAAATAAGAAATCAAAAAATAAAAAAACATTAAAAATAAAAATAATTAATAAATTAAAAAAATAATTAATAAATAAATAATTAATCAATTAAAAATTATACATACTAAAGAGGTAGGTAAAGGGAAAAAAGGAAAAAAGGGGAAAATAAGTTCCCCAGCTGGGACTCGAACCGGAATCGCGGTGTAGGAGAGCGGATGTTCTAGCGTTTAGGCACTGCACCGTCAAGGGTATAGACCATAAATTCACACGTACGTACCGCCGGCATCTATTGATGAATAGAATTTTTATCAATTATTTTTTTTTGTTTCAGCCAGAACCACCTCCCAGACGTGCTGATTCTGGAAATATCTTTAGTTTTCCTCTAGCTCGGCTGCGGCGTTATGCTAGTTATGCGAGTATGGACTAATTCGCCTGAACAACTTTATATAGATAGATAATTATTTACTGCTATAATTATATATTATACTATAAGTATTGCCCATTATTTTTCAGCTCTTGCTCTATAAGCATTGCTCCACATTGGGAGACGTACGGCAAAACTATTGCCGGCTGACATTTCCGGCACTCGAAAACAAACGAGCATCAACTCGCGGTCACATACCTGGAATGGCCGTCTCCACAGCATCCCACTCTGCTTTCGCTGAGATGAAGTTTGCAGGGATGTCGGTGGCATTCTGGACGCCGGACTCGGGAAACGTCTTGCCGTTCTCTGCTGCGGATTCCCTCCCAGTTTTCTCCCGATGCGCCGTCGCACCGTCTGTTGCCGAGGTTACGGCATCAGTGTTGTGCACCGCAGAGCCGACCGCATCCTCATTACGAGACCGATCATCCGTACGAACAGCTGCTTCTGAATTTTTTATTTCTTCTGCTGCATCGGCCGGAACCTGGAGATCATGACGAACACCGATTAACAAAACCGAATCTTTCGCGGCGCAAGTTACAGACAAAAAATGCAAACTGAGCTCTCGAGTGTTACAAGATTTAATGAGATTTTTTTTACCTGCGATATTTCTACTCTTCTGTCACCACCACCACCTGGTGTGTCATCTTCACTTGATTCACCTTCATCACTCTCACCTGCGCTGTCATCTTAGGAATAAATAAAAGTGTCAATGACACTATAGCTCACCTTGAGTGTGATAGAAGATGGAGATGATATTTAAAATTTGGCAAGTGTTTCATTTATGACAGACCAAAATGTGATCAAATGTCATTATTCCCTGTTTTATACTAATTATAGAAATTTCACTGATTTGTTTCAGGGTTAGTTTTGATGCGAAAATAAATGTTTCAGATCTGAAAGTCTGAAATCTGGGCGAGAGATGGCGCTACGCCTAAATGATCGCTAATGATGATTATTATAATGATGATAATGATTTTTATAATGGCGTTTTGATGATTTGAATAATCGTGATGATGATTTCTATGTGATGTCGTAGATGATGTACGGCTAAGTGATCGTTCGGTTTTCAATTATCGTGCAAATAAAAGCAATAAAATATTCCAGTCAAATTACTGTAACGAAAAATCTAAAACACAATATTACACGTAGGTATAGGAAGGTAGGTAAATTTAAAAAAATCAAATAAATCTAGATGGCCATTTTCATTTTTGCCAAAAAGTGGGCGTGGCTCGAAAGTAGGTCGACTGGCGTGCTCCAACATAGGACGTTCAAATCTCTCCCATAGGAGTAACAACTGTATGCAATTTGAAACATGTGGGTCAAACGGTTCTCTAGTTATCGTTGACCGTAGCCAAATGTTGACGGGCAGACGTACGGACGGACGGATGTACGACGCCCCATGGCAATAGCTCATCTTGACGATGTCAAGGTGAGCTCAAAATGGTACTTAGCTCAATAATTCACCGTATCTATCTATATAAAGTTGTTCAGCTGACTTTGTGTGTACTCGTACAACTAGAGAACTACGTAGCCTAGTGGAAAACTGAAGGTATATTCAGAATCACCACGTCTGGGAGATGGTTCTGGCTAAAACAAAAATTTTAAAAAGTAAATGAAAGTGTCAATGACACTGTAGCTCACCACAAAAAAGGACACAAATGAGTGAGTGAGAAGAAGTCAGTTTTAATTGAGCAACCATCGACGTACATTATAGAAACAAAGAGTATATATGGGAGAACTCCCATTATATACTCTTGATAATTATATGTGTAATTTTTTATGTGAAAATAAATGTTTGAGATGTGAAAGTCTGAGATGTGGGCGAGTGATGGTGTTACACCTAAATGATCGCCATTTAACGTTTTTATAATATTCAGATTTAGGCACTGCCTAAAAGCGGAGCTTCCGATGTGTAACGTGTAAGACTCAGAAGATACGCTTATTCCACGTAGCTGCTATGTACCACGTGACAATGGTGTTTCCCTGCCCATAACACAACTTTTGTCAAAGGTTAATTGGTTGCATGGAAGTGTTTATTTCACATGAGTTTTTCTAGGCGGTAGCACACGGTTGCCATCTGTATAGCGCAATAATAATTCATAAACCAAAATGAATCACAATTTGTGACAGTAGATGTCGCTATACCCGCTTTGATGTTTCTTAGCGATGGCGTTCGAAATAAATAGATTATGCTGC
>NW_014577588.1:137786-139743 GCF_000485595.1 Priapulus caudatus
GGACGGACGGACGGACGGACGGACGGACGGACGGACGGACGGACGTACGACGACCCATGGCAATAGCTCAGCTTGACGATGTCAAGATGAGCTAAAAATTACGAAATTTTATCAAAACTATGACATGGCTTTCAGTTTTTGCCGTTGTTCGCTGTATAGTTTTACAGGCTCTTAATTATATATAAAACATAATATTGCGCTATGAATTAGAATACCACTGCATTATAGGTTTTTGCAAGTCATATTTGCTATACAACTAAATGAAAGTATTCAAACTAGTTGAAAATAGGGAAACAAGATCATCGATACCATTATAATCAGACTTCGACATCATCAGGTTTTCAATGTCCCCTTCAATAGGAGTTGCATCCTAGAAGAAAGAAAGAAAATTTTAAAAATACAACTAATGCAGTAATGCTACCAACACTACTACTGTCACTCCTGTTGATACTGCTGCTACTTCTACTACTACTGCTGCTGCTGCTGTTGCTACCACTGCTGTTGCTGTCACTGCTCTCTCTGCTACTACTACTGCCATGCCAGCCTCAACCATAATTTTTTATAAACATTCACGATACGGCAAAATGCATGCCCGGACCTTTACAGAACAGAAGTCTGCAATTAAAGATACTCTTGGGGGTTTCCCTCCAGTAGCAGCTAGACAGTGAAACGCCCTGGATGACATAGACGCTCATGACATAGGCATAGCGCAATGACACCATTATCTTGAATGGCAGTTCTACAGTCAAACTAGCAACACAGAAATGGCACTGTCTATATAAGGGATACTTTCAGCCTTTTTTTAAGTAGCAGTTACACAGTAAAAGTACATCTATAGAACAGATGCACTGCCTGCAAAGGTCTTGGCTCAAGGCTACATAGTGATATTGGATATTGGAACATTAATCATCATCATTATCACCCTATCCCTAACTCTAACGCTGTAATCTTAACCCTACGCTAACCCTAATCCAAACCTAATCCTAAGCATACCAATCATTAAAATCCAAGGTTCTAAATTAGCCTCAATTGATTGTCGCTTGAAGCATTTTTATCAAATGACACTTACATGCAGACATAGCAGTATAACATAGCTCCAGCGCCATATCGATATACTCATGCTAATGCTCACCTGAATTACTATTTCGGGAACTCCTAATGTCAACGATAGTCGCTTTGAACATTTGCTCGCATTTTTCTTCTGAAATGTAAAAAAAGTATCACACCGTAAGACCGCTACACTATACGGTTGGCCGGCAGTATGGTCAGCCACTGTGACCGTGCAACGGCACCCCACCACTTAAGTACAGCATAAGCCATAGACTCACTCTCCTGACAACCACTCCTCGAGCTGCTTTTCCCTCGTAACCTCGTAAATATTAGTCTTCAAAGTCCAAGGGAAGGCTCAAGGATAGAGAGCATGTCCAGTAATAAACATCATCCTATCCTATCACCGTCCTGGACATCATCTCTATCCTTGAACCCAAGGGACAATAACGAAGACGGAAAGAGACAAAGTTAATCAAATAGACAAATCAACACTGCGAATCGGAGTAGATGTCCTCTTAGACTATCGAGCATGGCGAAATAGGATCACCATAATGCAGAAGCAATCTTAACGCTGCCACTGAGAAGTAATCACAATCAGGGCTCAGGGGCGTGTACAGGATTTGTACCAGGGGGGGGGGGGGGTCTAACCGTAAGGCAAACTTGCGAGCACGCGAAAGGGTAGTCCGAGATTCCTCTGACCAATGCCCACACCGACGATTTTGGTGGTTTTGGTGTGGGTTAGGTCAGAGCAACTTGCCTATGCAAAACGTGGAATTTCTCCGATCCCGCCGAGGATCGCTGTTTCATTGCTCCAAACTCACAATTGGGGCTATCAATCAAGATCTGATGCACATATATCAAAAACTGGATCACTTATATGGGTCTGTCCACAGTGCAGTGTCAAAAA
>NW_014577588.1:139753-147880 GCF_000485595.1 Priapulus caudatus
AAAAAAAAAAAAAAAAAAAAAAAAAAAAAAAAACCACCCCGGCAAATGGGATAAGATGCCCTCTTAGACTATCGAGCATGGCGAAATAGGATCACCATAATGCAGAAGCAATCTTAACGCTGACACTGAGAAGTAATCACAACCAGGGCTCAGGGGCGTGTACAGGATTTGTACCAGGGGGGGGGAGGGTCTAACCGTAAGGCAAACTTGCAAGCACTCGAAGGGGGGGGTCCGAAATTTGTGAAATTAGACCTCCTTAGATGCGTTTTCTGCGCGAGCAGGGTGGGGGTCCGGACCCCCTGGACCACCCCCTGTACACGCCCCTGGGGCTGAGCCTCGATGACAGCGGTTCGTTCCCGTCCTCAGTCCTCTCTGTTCCCGTCTCCGTGGATAGCGAGACACGAGCCACGACTCAGTCTAATCAAGGACTGCAGAATGCAGTCACCACATTCGAGAGCCAAATCATATGTTCACAATGGCAACTACACTGCCATGATTCAGTGACTGGTGGTTGAATTCACAACCTTCCCACTTGCTAACTAACACGTATAAATGACTCAGTCCTTGATTGACTGAGTGAATGGGCCACCGGCAGCGATCGATGTATCTTCTCCGGGTTTGAAAGCGATTCCAGTTCTTTATCACACATTTCCTACACACTATTCCCGAGAATCTCTCGCCGTTTATTGTAAATCACTAGAAGTAACAAAACGAATTATGAAAATAATTTCAATGTTAACTTTACGTAAGAAATAACTCTAGTTGTTTACCTCCGCCGCCATCCTGGAAACTATGTGATTTTGGTGCGGACTTTTCACGCAGCGAGATTAATGTAATATCGCCAAAATACAAAATTATAATAGCTTGAATTATAATAACTTATCTTTCTTTGAATATAAGTCAAATGAATTTGTCTGTAAATTGTTTGTGCTCGAATACAGTTTTATTCGTATCATTTTAATTTGCCAATGCGATACTAGCTTGCATGGGGTGCGTTCCCATTAAAATGGCAGCGCACATTAACCAAATGTGTAAATTTGTTCAGTATGGTAAAAAAGCATTACTTATATTAGAAGCCAGTAAAAAATTAACCAACCAAAGCCGTTGCTTTCATCAAGGTAATAATACATACTACACTTTCATATTTGCTGCTATACCACGATATACATCAGTATGATTTCTTTAGTTTATACTTATACTTATAAGTTATAGTTATAGTATACTCAGCTTATACTTATAGTTATAGTTAGGCCTATATTCATGCTTTTTGTCACAGTGTAATTTTGCTGTTTAATCTTTAGGAGTCATCTAAGCCAATTATTCAAACACTTTACATAAGTAAAATTCTATCTCGGTAAGTAGGCCTAGTATTTGCGATTTTATGGTGCGAATTTGTGCAATGACCAATGTGTTGCCACAATGCCAGTGCCACTAATGCACTATTGCCAGTGGCAGTGAGGCTGATAGGGTCTATGACTATGTCCCCCAAGGGTACTATCGCTGATAAGGTCTATGTCCCCCTGGGTACTATCGGAGGGTACCCTGGGTACGGTTCGATATATCGGAAAGTACCTCGGGGTACTATACGATGTCGCTGCGTACCCTGCATTGTCCCACCACAAAATTATTTTATTTTATAGGCATTTCTAACCATGTGAGTTCCAAATGGGTGTATGGCTCTCATAGCAAACGACGTCGACTGGCCGCTGAGAAAAAGCAAGCAGAAATGGAAGAAAAGATAGAAAAAATGACCAAGCAGATGGGAGATTATCCTGATCAAGTAAATCTTATTTCAAAAAGATACTATTGTAGCTGAAAAATAATTCAAAGTTAATGAATTTTTTTATGGGTTATAGTGGCATTTCATTGTAATGATTACTACTTCTATAGGAATTGTTATAGAAATGTAGGCGAGCTAAGAATGACGCGTGCATAAAAGACCATCTTCAATCAAACTACTGGCACTATGTAAATGCAAGAGTCACCTTGATGAAAAGCTTCCAAGATGTGCCATTGCTTCAGGATTCTGCATACTTATGTTCTGTTTTGCAGCCTTCCCTGAACATGGAAAATCCTTATGTAAAGGACAAAATTGAGTGCATTTTGTGCAAACACAATATCGAAGTTGACTATAAGGTATGTTATTTCGAACCATAAATTTAACTATGAAGGTCTCAACATCTCACATTTGAGATGCTCTTATGCACTCTCAGTTCCAGCCATAATTAGCAGCCATGGATTACTGACAGGTCCTGCATAAAAATCATTAATTTACAAGAAATGTTGCAATATTCAGCAGCCATTTGTCAATGCTCAGACTAATATTGATTATTTGATTGATTGATTGATTTTTAATTGAGGTTATTGCATGTGGTCATTTGAACCTTACATGTACTTGCAGCACCTGTAAATGCCAGGTCATGTTATTCAGGTTACAAAGGGGATATTTCATAATTGTACATATCTGCATTTTGAAGCGTCTGCCATCATGTTAACATCACAGAAATCAAAGTGTTAAACTGATCGTTCAGAACTTACTAAATATATAATTGATATGATTTCTTTTTCCTAGAATGTTAGACTTCTGAGCCAGTTTGTGTCACCTTACACTGGAAGATTGTACGAGCAAGGAGTGACAGGTCTGTGCAAGCATCAGTATGAAAAGGTTGTGAAGCACATCAAACTAGCACGAAATTTAGGTAATGATTAATTTGTAAGCATGTTACTTATAAAATGACAATAACAAATATAACATACTCATAATTAGCGTCTTTTACTATAATCATATTTGTTTACAATGGTTTGTTAAAGCGTTCAATAACATGGAAGAACTCATTGAATGTTTAAGGACTGCAGTTGTGACTATTTTTTAAGAGTTAACAAGTTTCTATCGTTTTGAACTTATTGTTTATTAATGCAGTTTTTTTGGTTGCAGGATATATGCCGTTCATGGTGAAAGAAATAAATTACTTGAAGGATCATCGATTATTTGACCCACTTCACCCTAAATATAAGATTCTGTAAAGGAAGTCTATGTTTATCAATCTTTTGTCTGTTTAAAAAAAATATAGTATTCACCTCCCAACCTGACTTACTTGTCTCTTGATTGTGGTGCCAATGTGACAACCAAGTCATAGTTATCGAGGAAAGGCCGTGAAAATGCAGTGAAAAACCCTGTCAGAGAAATAAACAGGACGTACTAGACAGGTTAGTACACGATGAGAGTTATAAATGAGCAGTGCAGTGCATAGCAAATAAAGCCAGTTACAAAAAAATAATGTCTCGATACTGGATAGCTTTGCGGGTGGAATACCAACAAGTAACAAGTCGACTCACACACAGCACAGCTCACTTGAACGCTTGTTTCTAATAAAAAATATAATGCTACAACTAAATACCCGCAAACTATTTTACTACCAAATTTCTTAATGTTCTCTATACTCTACTTCTCACCTATTATTGCGACAGTTTCTTATAATTCCGTCCAAAGTACTACGGCCGCAACATATATTGCTGCCGGAGCCATTGCTCTCGCGGCTCACTGTTGCACGCTTCACACTAATATTATACTTAGCTGTAAGGAGTCCGTGCACTAGTGGGAGCCCGTAGCCGCCGAATGGGCGCCATGGCCCAGCAACGTATGGTCTTGCAGGCAAATCCCAGGGCTTGAAACTGATATCGCTTCGCACCGCACTTCGCCGAGGCTACGCCTAGAAATTCATTAAGGGCTAGTAGATGTCTGGCAGTTCTGACCAGCCTCCTAGTTGGCGGAGCTGACATTTTTCTAGTATTCTATAATCCGCCCGCACCCGCCTCCACACCGTCCGCCTTCACCTTCCTTCACCATTTCACGGTCCAGCCGCGGTTGCACAATACGCTGCAAACGTCACACCCATGCTCTAGCACGTACTCTGTCTGGACACTTCCTTAGATACAAAGTAATGAACATCACTGTGTTTCAACAACACCACATGCCTCTTTTTTAACACATTGCTATTAACACAATGTTTTTCGTGTTCAAAAAATTTTCAATTTCTTTTTTACTCATTCCGTGGCACTTGAACAGTGTTTAGTAATGTTCAGTAAATGTTAGTAGTATTTTTAGTACTTATTAGTACCCATCTAGCTTAAACTGTAATTGTAAGTGTGTGATGAAATACAAATTTCATGCCAACCTTTTAATTACTCCATATATATATAGCGTCAACTTGATTCCAGCAAATCATATTACCACATTAACCAATATTTTATTATCCTTCAACTATAGATGAGTGAAACAATCCGCGACACATGGCATGTCGTGCTGTCACTGCGACCATTAGCTGCAACTACCGTAAAAAACTGTTACATTGTTAGGCTTCTTGCTTCTATTACAGCCACTGCAGCATCCAACGGTTCGAGCCAGACGCGCATGCCAGCACCATGTTTTTAAATAATTATCCGCCGGACAACCAAAATCTTGTGTAGGGACAACGCATATACTGGGATACTCCTCTTGTCGTTCGTCACTCCGGACAACATCCCAAAAACAACCTTAAACGCTTGAGCACTGGCTATATATATCAAGGTTAATATAACCATAGAGTGGTACAATGGACAAAACTTTGGCGGAAGATAGTACTATTTCACGGCAATAATTATTTACTACTTGAGGCATGTGGGATGGCATGTATTAACGCTCAAATCGTCGGCTAGGAGTATTTCGTAGAGAGTCAAGGCGTAGTTGGTCTGTATCCTTTACACGAGAAGACACAGGATGTGCTAACGCAATACCATCTGAATATAGTCTTCAGAAACCGCATAGGCAACCAGATAGAAATACATATTCGCCGTGGAATTGTTGGCCCTGACTATTTTCCGTTGTCCAGCATCTCTAGGGTATTTTAATTAGCTCTTGACTATTTTATCTATCTATATTATCTACTATTTATACATATATACTTATTATGTATATACTTATACTATATATATTATAGTATACTGGATATATGGCTGAATCTAAATTTTCAAGTGCAAGGGAATTTTCGCAGAATGCATCTCTCGGAGCGTCCTTACAACAAAACCCAGATTCCACCCCTCACCCTCCCCCCACGCTCCCGACAATGGCAATTTTTACTCACTGCGGTAGCCTCAGTGCCAAGGGCACTTCAGAAAAGTAAGGGCTAGGCAGTATATTTTTACGTGTGGCTTAGTAGCATTTCTTACAGGTCACTAGCCCTGCTGCGCCTAGTGACATTTTAGCGTTAGTTTCAAGCCGCTGGCCAATGGCTCATGCACGTTAGGGATTTGGACGAATTTACAGGGAAACTGTGCGCAATGAATAGGTGAAACTGAGAAGTATAGAACATTAAGAAATTTGGTACAGCTAAATATAATTTCGTATTTAGTTTAGGCGATTATATTTTATGTGAAACGTTCAAGTGTCCTGATGCCTGTCCAAGTGACCTGTGAACCTAACACTGCAGCCCAAGAACAACGTCGCGCTGCAGCTACAGCACACACGACGCTATTGAATTATATACACTATCACTAGTACTACATACAGGTAGTATCATTTTCATACCTTTATAGCTCATGGGGCGGTCGTCGGCCTGTGCTCCTGTTAGAGATGTCAAGTGCTTTAGGGCTTAGTGCGCCTCAACCCCAAAATCCGCCTGTGAACTCTAAGCCAGCCCAAACTGTAGGCCTACCTGTCTTACACAGTACTATAACATATTTTGGGCACTTGTTATATTTTTTGTGCATGCCAGGATATCACAAACTTCATGATACATCACACTACTTAGCAATTTTGAATCCTCCATTTATTAGTTTTCTTAGCAAGAAGATACCTTTAGGGCACGGCCAAGTATTATTGCACATCCCGCCCACTCGCTTCTCTCACCTGATCACACACCTTCACCTCCTCCCCCCCCCCGCCCACCCACCACCTCGCCCCAGCAGCACGCTCGCGCAGTTCCAGTAGACTCGTACCCCGGTACCCACTCCTCTCGGCTTAGGGTTAGGGTTAGGGTTAGGTTAGGGTTAGGTTCGGGTTCCATCGTAGCTAAGTACGAGGTGGGAAGCGAGTACCAGCTCTAGCTCGGCTTAGACGGTCTCTCTTTTGTCGCCAAGTCCTATTTTGAAATATATCCCGTACGACAATACAAACCGATAGCTTTAACGAATTTTTTAAATAAAACAATCGCTTCTTAAATTTGTTTAAAAACAAATATTTATGTGATTAAAACTGTTTACTATAAAAACAACAATTATTATTTATGCAGATAGTTTATGTAATTTTGCGACTTGTCGTCAATCCGCTACAGTGGCAGTGTGACCTTGTAGTGTGTTGCTGCAAACCACTTGCACGTGGCAGCCGGAGGAATGCCAGCTAAAATTATGTGTACAGGAAATCATAAAGCGAGATTTAAAGGTTAAGGCCGCTATACAGGTTCGTGAAATAGTAAAATGGGTGTCAACACGCGTTACTCGCAGGCTGTTCCAATACTGAAATGATAGTAAATAAACACAAACTGTATTTACTCTCGAAGATATAATTATTGGCCTTGGCTTAGTACAATAAATCTGTGGCTAAAAAAATGTGGCGAATGGATAGTAGAACATGGGTCCAATACACCAATCTGCCACCCTAACGGGTATAGGGTTAAGGCGTCTAGTAACCCCTCACCCTAACCCTGAATTCTAACCCTAACCTAATCCTCATCCTACCTAATCCTAACCGCTAACCCTAACCTAATCCTAACCTGAACCTATAACATAAGGCATAACCCTAACCTATTATTTGATAGTAATATTATATGATTTAATTTATATTGATGTAAATGACATTGGATTTTTATTCGGGACCATGGTTCTCTATCCTTGAACCAAAAAGGTCTATATTTTGATGTTAATTTTTAGGGCCCAATAGGCCTTCATACACAGAACCTGGTGAATTCTGTCGCTGCCAAATGCCCCACCCACAAACCTTTTCAACTATTTAACGGCTCGTGATTACGAATGTGCAACATCAAAGAAAATACATAATAGCTGTCCGCTTTATTAACATCCTTACCTAATTTTACAAACACTTGTCATTGCAGTATTTCTCCTTTTAATCAGCGCTTTATTTTATTAAAACATTACTGACATAAAACATCACCAAACTTCGTCTCCACACAACAAACTGTCAATCTATGCAGTTGAACCTCACCCGTGACTAGCGTCCACGCCAAGTGATTTCATGTTGGCCGAGTTCAGAGAGAATGGTTCGTTTGTGCGGTTTAATCGGCCAGACTTGGCAGTCTCTTGTGTGTGAAGCGAAGTTTCGCAGCGTGATATCATCAAATATCAGAAGCACATACCATAAAGCGTCCTCGCCGCCGTCATCTCTCGTATACATTCTTACCCTACATTTACAAACAACCACTTCGTCATTCGCAGTAGTTCTCCTCTCTTTAATCACGTTGTGTTTTATTCACTCCAATCCATGTACGATAAAAATCATTGCAAACCTTCGCTACACAACAACTGTCCTCATACAACTTTGCGCTAACATCATGTGAAACCACTATTGGCATAGATTATTTCGCAGTGGCATATGCTAGTTGATTAGCTAGCGGAGAAAACAATGTCGAGGGGGGGGGGGAACACGATTCCACATCGGACGCCAGCATGGGAACGGCTCTCGTTCAGGCTTGTTTGGACAAATTGGCTCGCTAAATATTTATTCAGGAACATGTTTACCAACTTTTGTCCACAACTTCCTACTTTCGTGTGGTAATCTACACAGGTCAAACTGCCTATAGCATAACTTTTTCAGTTGCATACTAAAAGTAATCAAAAGTAAAAGTAAAGGTAGATACTTTTTAGTAATCCTAGTACTCGAAATATGTTACATGCCTTCCTTAGCGTATGAGCATCGCCTCCGAGGCCTCCTTATTTTCGGCTTGTCGCAAACGGCCAGTTGGCTCGCCCCGTTTGAGCGGAAGCACTCACCCCTGTATTCTCAATCGATCTGCGCCCCGCTTTAAATTACCTCCCCGCCGATTAAAATTCACCACCCAATACAGTTTGACAGCGCCTGGGAATCGAGGTGGCAGGTATGTTTACATGAACAGAAGTATTTCCGCGTGGGACTGGATT
>NW_014577588.1:147905-156619 GCF_000485595.1 Priapulus caudatus
TATGTCAAAAAAATATAGATAAACCCCATTTATTTTTTTTACCATTCTATATTATATTAAACAAGAGCCGCAGAGCGTCTGGGCTCATCTGAGGTCTGTTGCTACGGTTATAAACGTAAAAATTTAAGTTGTGCGTAGTGACACCTTTGTAGCGCAGATATGCAGATACCGCAGTTGCGTACACATCATTTCAGCAACCTTCTGCATTCTGCATAACTCCCAAATTCCCATTGATTGATACAAAATCGCGTGCCTGAAACTAATGTTTTATGGTGCATTGTGACCCTAACCCTATTAAAACAAAAACAAAACAAGGTAGGCCAGTGATTAGTGGAACCGAATAAGCTCAAGAACGTACACATTTGCGTCTATATTGGTGCCACAAATTTTGATGAGAAAATTAAGTCTGGAATCCACAGCCTCACTCCTGGGTAATTATTTGAGTGCAGTGACTATTCCAACTATTCATAATGTACACTAACAGAATCTCATATTATAACTCAATCTCATTATCTCCTAAGTAAGCATTTGTTCAAGTAAGAAGTTATGTGTGGAATTTCACTGTAAAAGGAGCGTTCCACAACCACAGATACTCGCCAACGCAGTTGAGAAACATCAATGTTTAACCCCTCCTACAGGCTGCAATAGAGAGCTGCCACCTGTACTAATTAACGCAAGGCAAAAACTACACCAATACTATTCACCACAAATGCACTGCGTGCATATTAACACACTGACAGTACAGAATGCCATAGAAACTATACGATATAAGGAGCATAAACCTTCTTCAAGCAAATTTAGTTTTGAAATTTCACTGTGACATTGTAGCCTCATACATACCAGGCATGTATAGATTCTACTAGCAAACCCAGCAGTCAAATTCTTTCTAACACATAACAGTTAACAATCCATGTGTAAATCCTCCGTCTTGAGGTCAAAAGTTATCCGACACTTACTCTTCGCACGTCAGTGGAAAGCACATTTCATGTCCTTTCAATAGCAGCTATAAAAATGGTTAGGTCACCCGCTGAATCAAAAAAGTTTTTCAATTGCTCCGTCAGACCCATGTCCTCAGAAAATGTCTAAAAATCTGCCCTGTGCCCATTGACCTTTGACCTGTGACCTCCAATTTCGGCACAGTGATGGCTTTCCTACCATGATGCTATACACCGACTATCACAAGCCTAGGTCGAGCCGTTTAGAATTTGTGCCGCAATTCTGCATTTCCTCCCTATACCTTAAGTTAAGGAGTGAATGTTCCCCCTTATTTTACACCTCTTGACCTTTGACCTTTGAGCCCCCAGCTCGACATCCCAATCTGTTTTCGGATTACCCCCCACGTCGCGAATATCGTGACCGTACGTCGCAGCGCGTTAAGATTTGTGCCCAACTGTTGACGACGGACGCACGCGACGAGACGATCATGCGATTTCCACAAGCTGCATACGACTATGTCAGATGAGCTAATAATACTGTAGGTACTACCATTACTGTGTGTATAAATGACAAGAAATGTATTGTTACCTGTGCGCTGCAGCCTTGTTCCCTATATTTCTTTTAAAATCTATTCAGCTATCACTGTTTCAGTGATTGCCTCATTCTCCAGCAATGTAAATGTAACACCCCAAATTAAGTTCAGGTGCTTGTGGGCGCGGTCTATATTGCACAGAGTATAGGCTGGTTATAGTACATAAGCAATTAAAATTAGGACGATACAGGGACATTAAACCAATGAAATTTGGTGCTATGTCCTGAAAGTGTAGTTTGAGAAAAGGTATATAATTTGATGTATAACTGAAGTACTTGCGGACGCGTAATGACTTGTTTCAACATTTTCCTACAGCGCCCCTTGCCATTACAGTGAGAATAAAGTACAAAAATAAAAAACTTATTTTTATACAACTAATGAGATAAATTTATTCAACTATATAGTACATTTGCATAAAATAACATAAATGGCGAGAAAGCCCTGGCTAGGCAACATGGAGTGTAGTTGGAAGAAAACTGGCGAGGATATCATAAGTCAAAAACTAATTCATTGCTGAGATTGGCATTTACAATAGTTTGCCTTCGAGGAATTAATCCAGTGGAAATCCTCCTCTTATAGTGCCTCAAGGCCCCTGTTAGTTTTTACATTTTACACTTGCATAAGTGGAAGTATTTAATTAATTATGGGGGTCAGGTGTGCAATTGCATATGTACACTGTAGCTGCGACAGTATGTATTTATAATTGCTTATGGCAGTCTGTACATTATTTAATGACTCTTTTTAGCAAAAGGGTCGGTGGCCCTCACTGATTTTCTTAGCAGATAGGGCATGTCTCTTTGCCCCCTCATTACCATTGCCCATTGTGGCATTGGCTCTTATCACCTATGTTTCCAAATAACTATGTCTACAGAATACAATGAGTGACCAGTATTTGTCTTGGCATGTATTATTGTGTATATTGCAAAATACAGCACTCAAATGCAAAAGGGGCACTATGTAAGTCCATGGCAAACAAATTAAATCCCTGCACATGAACTAAAGTCTCGGGATAGATGAAAACAGTTTTACCCCTTCAGGAAAAATGGCACTTAGGAAATTATTAAGAAATGGGGGCATAACAATCCAAGCACACACACTCGTTCGCCGTGCCCAGGTGTATAATAAATATACGTGGTAATAGTTGGCACGTATATAAATGGTTATCACTCAAAGCATTGGTCTTCTGGATTGAACATGACCGCTGTGCAGGTAATTGCGAGGTGGTCTAGTAGCTGAGATATAGTTGGTCAGGCTCACTAGTGTAGCCATGAAGGGCCTCCAATATTGTTGACATGGCACGCCGCCCATTTGTTGATAAGTTCTTCTAATCTCACAATCATTCTGAAATAATAGATTCCTTAAATGCTTATCAATAAATACACGTTAGTTGTAAGTGATACTTAGTTTTGTTAAGTGATACACGGATACAGCATCCTAACTGCAATAGCAGTTTAAAGTTGAGCAATTTCAAGAACGGCAAAAATAATGTGATAGGGGTAGTAGCAGTAAAATTGTACATTTCTGTGTCCGAGGTATTACTGTAAGTGTAAATGGTCAATGGAATGAACATGTGTAGTCGGAGTATAGCACTGTGTATACTATTATTTTTCACAATGCGTACTCATGCAACAGATGCATGTTTTACTCACCTTGCTTTTATATAACTCTACCATCTGTAATTTCCGAAGTTTGTCTTCCTTGATTACGAGTTCTCATGCAAGCTCGACTCTGACGTCCATCCATTGTTTGCAGACGTCTAACTGGTGTATCACGGCCATCGAAACTGGCATCTCCATCATTCAGTTTTAATTCTTTTTACGCTATCGATAATACGCCTATTACATTCACTGTCACTAGCGTCTCTTGAATCGATTCAATAGGCGCTCTGGCTGTCGCCCACCTGGAGTTTTGATGCCTGTTGTTTTTTTTAAAATTGATTTGTTCATTTGACCTGGGCACCACAGCAATTGTTGTTTGTTTCGAATAGTGTCTTTTTATGGAGTGACTGTGTCACAATTCGTGTAGTTGTTTGAGGATTTACTGCGAGCGTACCGCATCCAGAACTAAACGAGAGTAGTTGTGTGCTGCATTTAAAATCCGTCTTTGACGGAAGAGAAAGGGCTGGCAGCCAGAACATCTGCCGACTTCGTCGCGACACATGTTACTGATGCCGCTCTGTTTGGGGTCACGGTTGGAGTTCGGTGGTGACCTGTAGACTTCTCCACTTCTCCGTAGCCTGGATTTATGTGACTCACTAACTGAAACCACATGTATAAAACGATGATAGAGTATTAATTAGCTCAAACATGAACATCACTGGCACATGCATGACAACTTAACTCACTGACACTGTAAATTGTTCAAGACTATATCCCTTCTACAGTTACACTTGTCATTTACACTAGCTGCCACTGGAGCCACAGGCACTTTAAGCGTTTCAATAAAATATAATGCTAAACTAAATACGAAATTATTTACTACCAATATCTTAATGTTTCTATACTTCTCTTTCACCTATTATTGCGACAGTTTCCTGTAAATTCTCGTCCAAAGTCCTACGTGCACACCTGCGTGACGTACACTTGCGTCACGCACGAACTCGGCTATCTCCGAAGTTGAATGCATACAGCCTGCTGATGGTGCTGGTGGTTGCGCATGGTCATATTCCATACTACGCATATCAACTTCCGCATCAGACTTTTCGTATATCGAGAAATGATGCAAAAACCCTAACCCTAACCCTAACACTAACAATAAACCGACTCGGTTATCTTATATACACGTGTTATAGTACCAAACACTATCTATGGTGGTAGATATCATAGCTACTGACGTCACACTGATGTACACTGACGTCACGCTGATACTCTGTTTCATGGAAACATGCCCACCGGGAACTAGTTTCCCCTCCCCCCCTGTTTCAATTTCATCCTGGGGAGAACCCTGATGTCATCATTACATTACAAAAAAATCACTAAGCTCCACAGACGAGCCATTTATCTCACACAGCTCGCCTTACCATAGTGTAAATTCTTCGGGCTGGCATCCAAACTCAATAAGGGTACAAGAACATGTGTTCTACATATAGTATTATTTGTATGATGTATGAAATTCATTGGTGCTGATGATGGTGGAGGCAGTGGTATTAATAATCTTCTTGGAAAATGAGTAAATCTGTTATTCTGCGGCACTTGTCGTTATTAAACTGAATACTGTTCAACTGAAGGATATACGAGAATGCGTTGGGCCATTGGAGACTTTGAATGAATTGAATCTCCAAGTGAGGGGCCTAATTCAAGATCTGCGGACTAATATCACTGTGAGTATTTATTGCTTACATTGTCATTACGATATTAAATGCAACGGTGATACCTGAACATTACTGCTGACATTCCCAAGAATAATTTGGAACTGAATATTTAAGGAAAAAAGAGTCTAGTAGCATTTTTTAAAGCATGTTGTCAACATTGGATTGTGTAGGGTATTATTAAATATAAATTTGGTATATATGTACAATATTCTTGCTACATGCAGTAAATTGTAGTAGAATTGATTAACCATTATTGGAGCCATTTTTCTTATATATAGTTTTTCCCATAAATTTTATTCAAGGGTAGATGTTACTGTAAGATGTGCTTACCTAAATTTTAAGGAACTAGGTAAACTTGCACGAGAACAAGACAAGGAAACGGATACTATTGCGATATTGAAGGATGCGGAGATGTATGGAAAACAGCTTGACGGGTGAGAAGCTTTCGTAGCATCAGATGACTAAATGTCAACTACTCAGAAAATTTGTCTGTCCGATATGGCCCAGGGCTTAATCCAGGCCATTTTTCATACCGAATACCGGCGCCCAAATTACGACTCCTAGCAAAACACCCAAATTACAAAATTCATAAAACACCTAAATTAGCAGAACTCTGATGCAGATCTCCATGTTTCTATCATTATGTAGGAACTGTTTTATAATAAAATGCTCATATAAGATCTATAATCTATTATCTGAATAAAATGTGTTGACCAAACGCCCAATTTAATGTGATAGATAAGTATATATATGTTTTTTTTATGCTCGCTACGCTCGCCATGGGTGCCCATATTAAGCTGCTAGATTAGGCCCCATTGCCGTTTTTAGCTCACCTTGACATCGTCAAGATGAGCTATTGCCATTGGTGTGTCGTCCGTCGTACGTCCGTCCGTCAACATTTGGCTACGGTCAACGATAACTCAAGAACCGTTTGACCCACATGTTTCAAATTGCATATAGTTTTCAAGTGGAATACGCCAGTTGACCTACGTTCGAGCCACGTACGTCCACCTTTTGGCAAAAATGGAAATGGCCACAAGTCAGTTCAGGTTCAATGGGTTTTGCTCATTTCTAGTATGTGATTGAATAAGGACTGGCCCCAAAACATATCACACAGGTTTTGATTTATTTTTTAAATTAGGTAGATTTTGGCAATTTCACTATGCATCGATACTGGATAGCTTTGCGGGTGGAATACCAACAAGTAACAAGTCGACTCACACACATGTCAAAAAATATAGATAAACCCCCATTTATTTTTTTCCCATTCTATATTATATTAAATAATACTGTAGGTACTACCATTACTGTGTGTATAAATGACAAGAAATGTATTGTTACCTTGTCGCTGCAGCCTTGTTCCCCTATATTTCTTTTAAAATCTATTCAGCCATCACTGTTTCAGTGATTGCCTCATTCTCCAGCAATGTAAATGTAACCCCCCAAAATAAGTCAGGGCTGTGGGGGTCTATATTGCAGAGTATAGGCTGGTTATAGTGCATAAGCAATTAAAATTAGGAACGATACAGGGACATTAAAACCAATGAAATTTGGTGCTATGTCCTGAAAGTGTAGTTTGAGAAAAGGTATAATAATTGATGCTATAACTGGAGTACTTAGGGACGGTATGACTTGTTTCAACATTTTCCTACAGAACTCCTTGCCATTACAGTGAGAATAAAGTACAAAAATAAGAAACTTATTTTATACAACTATGAGATAATTTATTCAATATATAGTACATTTGCATAAATAACATAAATGGCGAGAAAGCCCTGGCTAGGCAACATGGAGTGTAGTTGGAAGAAACTGGCGAGGATATCATAAGTCAAAACTAATTCATTGCTGAGATGGCATTTACAATATTTGCCTTCGAGGAATTAATCCAGTGGAAATACTCCTCTTATAGTGCCTCCAAGGCCCCCTGTTAGTTTTTACATTTTACACTTGCATAAGTGGAGTATAATTAATTATGGGGTCAGGTGTGCAATTGCATATGTACACTGTAGCTGCGAAAGTATGTATTTAGAATGCTATATGGCAGTCTGTACAAATTATTTAATGACTCATTTTAGCAAAAGGGTCGGTGGCCCTCACTGATTTTCTTAGCAGATAGGGCATGTCTCTTGCCCCCTCACTTACCATTGCCCATTGTGGCATGGTTCTTATCACCTATGTTTCCAAATAACTATGTCTACAGAATACCAATGAGTGACCAGTATTTATCTTGGCATGTATTATTTGTTATATTGCAAAATACAGCACTCAAATGCAAAAGTGGCACTATGTAGTCCATGGCAAACAAATTAAATCCCTGCACATGAACTAAAGTCTGGGGATAGATGAAAACAGTTTTACCCCTTCAGGAAAAATGGCACTTGGGAATTATTAAGAAATGGGGGGCATAACAATCCAAGCACACACACCTTCGCTGTGCCCGTGTATAACAATATACGTGGTAATAGTTTGCACGTATATAAAGGTTATCACTCAAAGCATTGGTCTTCTGGATTGAACATGACCACTGATGCAGGAATCTGGAGGTGGTCTAGTAGCTGAGATATGGTTGGTCTAGGCTCACTAGTGTAGCCATGAAGGGCCTCCAATATTTGTTGACTGGCACCGCGCCATTTGTTGATAAGTTCTTCTAATCTCACCAAATCATTCTGAAATAATAGATTCTTTAAATGCTTATCAATAAATACACGTTAGTTTGTAAGTGATACTTAGTTTGTAAGTGATACACGGATACAGCATCCTAACTGCAATAGCAGTTTAAAGTTGAGCAATTTCAAGAACGGCAAAAATAATGTGATAGGGGTAGTAGGAGTAAAATTGTACATTTCTGTGTCACGAGGTATTACTATAAGTGTAAATGGGTCAATGGAATGAACATGTGTAGTCGGAGTATAGCACTGTGTATACTATTATTTTTCACAATGCGTACTCATGCAACAGATGCATGTTTTACTCACCTTGCTTTTATATAACTCTACCATCTGTAATTTCCGAAGTTTGTCTTCCTTGATTACGAGTTCTTCTTGCAAGCTTGACTCTGACGTCCATCCAGTTGTTGCAACGTCTACTGGTGTATCACGGCCATCGAAACTGGCATCTCCATCATTCAGTTTAATTCTTTTTACGCTATCGATAATACGCCTATTACATTCACTGTCACTACGTCTCTTGAATCGATTCAATAGGCGCTCTGGCTGTCGCCCACCTGGAGTATTTGATGCCTGTTGTTTTTTTAAATTGATTTGTTCATTTGACCTGGGCACCACAGCAATGTTGTTTGTTTCGAATAGTGTCTTTTTAGGAGTGGACTGGTCGCAATCGTGTATGTTTTGAGAATTTACTGCGAGCGTACTGCATCCAGAACTAACGAGAGTAGTTGGTGTGGCTGATTTTAAAATCCGTCTTTGCGGAAGAGAAGGGCTGGCAGCCAGAACATCTGCCGACTTCGTCCGACACATGTTAGTGATGCCGCTCTGTGGGGTCACGATTGGAGTTCGTGGTGACCTGTAGACTCTTCCACTTCTCCGTAGCCTGGACTTTAGTGACTCACTCAACTGAAACCACATGTATAAAACGATGATAGAGTATTAATTAGCTCAAACATGAACATCACTGGCACATGCATGACAACTTAACTCACTGACACTGTAACTTGTTCAAGACTATATCCCTTCTACAGTTACACTGTCATTTACACTAGCTGCCACTGGAGCCACAGGCACTTTAAGCGTTTCAATAAAATATAATGCTAACTAAATACGAAATCTATTTACTACCAAATTCTTAATGTTTCTATACTTCTTTCACCTATTATTGCGACAGTTTCCTGTAAATTCCGTCCAAATCCTACGTGCAACC
>NW_014577588.1:157271-179091 GCF_000485595.1 Priapulus caudatus
GAAATAGATATAATTAATGGCTGCTTAACCAATAATTGTGCCGCTAAAAAAATGTGCCCAAGATAAGAAACATGGGTCCCAATAAACCAATCGCCTAACCGGGTTAGGGTTAGGTTAGTAACCGCTCACCCTAACCCTAATTCTAACCTAACCCTAACCCTAATCCTAACGCCTAATCCTAAACTCCTAACTCCTAACCCTAATCCTAACGGCCCCTAACCTAACCATAGGCATGAACCGCATACCTATTTATATTGATAAAATTAATAGTTTATATTTATATTGATGTACAATTACATTGGATTTTAATTGGACCGATTTCTCTAAATCCTTGGCAACAAAAAGGTAATACTGATGTTATTTAGGCCAAAAGCTTCCATACCAAAACCTGTGAATTTGTCGTGCAAATGCACCACAACATTTTCACTATTTTACGTGTCGTGTTACATTGAATCATCAAAAGAAATACCTAAAGCTGTAGCTATTATTAGCATCTTACCTACATTACAAAACACTTGTCATGCAGTATTCTCCTCTTAATCACGATTTTATTTTATTAAAGCATTACGACATAAAAATACAGCAAACTTCGCGTACACACACAAAACCAATCTTGCATGAACCGCAACGCGACAGGCACAGCCAATGGATTATTTCATTGGCCCGGTGAGAAATGCGTTGTGACGGTTTTAATGCAAGATTGGGCAGTTTTGTGTGTAGCGAAGTTGCGTGAATCGAAAATCAAAGAAAAATACCTAAAGCCGTCGGCTTATTAACATCTTACCTACATTAACAAAACACTGTCATGCAGTATCTCCTCTTATCACGTTTGTTTTATTATAACATCATGAACATAAACATGCCAAGACCTTCGCTACCCAACAAATGCTATACAACTTGCCGCTCAAACGCATGTGAAACCACATTGGCATAGATTCAGTGGCAATAGCATAGTGATGCTAGCTGAAACAACACATGAGAACACGATTCATGGCCAGCATGAACGGTTGTTCAAGGCTTGTTTGGAAATTGGCCTAAATTTTATCAGTGAAATTTACCACTTTTGTCACAATCTACTTTCTGTGTAATTTACACACGGCCGGTCAAACGCCTATAGCCTAACTTTTACTTCAGGTTGCATACTAAAAGATAAATGCAAAAAGTAAAAGTAAAGGTAGATATTTTTGTAACCCTAGTACTCGAAAATAGTTACAGCCTTCTTAGCTTATGAGATGTCCAGGCCCCTCCTTACGTTGCGCAAACCGGGCGCGCTCGCCCCATTTGGGGAAACTCCCCTGTTTCAATCGTTGCGCCCCGTTAAAATTACCTCCCGCCCCGATAAATTCACCACATATAAAAGTTTGACAGCGCGGGAAATCGAGGTTGGCATATGTTTCCATGAACCAGAGTATCCCGCGTGACGTAGCACACTTGCATGCACTCACAGCACGAACTCGGCTATCTCCGAAGTTGAATGCATACAGCCTGCTGATGGTGCTGGTGTTGCGCATGGTCATATTCCATACTACGCCATATCAACTTCCGCATTCAGACTTTTCGTATATCAAGGAATGATGGCAAAAACCCCTAACCTAACCCTAACACTAAACATAAACCGACTCGGTTTATCTTATATACACGTGTTATAGTACCAAACCACTATCTATGGTGTAGATTAGCTACTGACGTCACACTGATGTACTCTGACGTCATGCGGATACTCTGTTTCATGAAACATGCCACGCGAACTAGTTCCCCCCCCCCCCCTGTTTCAATTCATCCTGGGGAGAAACCCTGATGTCATCATTACATTACAAAAAATCACTAAGCTCCACAGACGAGGCCATTTATCTCACACCAGCTCGCCTATACACATAATGTAAATTCTTCGGCTGGCATCCAAATTCAATAAGGGTACAAGAACATTGTGTTCTACATATAGTATTATTTGTATGATACATGATTGAAATTCATTGTGGCTGATGATGGTGGAGGCAGTGGTAATTAATAATCTTCTTGGAAAATGAGTAAATCTGTTATTCTGGCGGCACTTGTCGTTATTAAACTGAATACTGTTCAACTGAAGGATATACGAGAATGCGTTGGGCGCATTGAAGACTTTGAATGAATTGAATCTCCAAGTGAGGGGCCTAATTCAAGATCTGCGGACTAATATCACTGTGAGTATTTATTGCTTACGATTGTCATTACGAATATTAAATGGCAAACGGTGATACCTGAAGCATTACACTGACATTCCCAAGAATAATTTGGAACTGAATATTTAAGGAATAAAAGAGTCCTAGTAGCATTTTTTAAAGCATGTTGTCAACATTGGATTGTGTAGGGTATTATTAAATATAAATTTGGTATATATGTACAATATTCTTGACTAACATGCAGTAAATTGTAGTAGAATTGATTAACCATTATTGGAGCCATTTTTTCTTATATAATAGTTTTTTCCCATAAATTTTATTCAAGGGTAGATTTACTTGTAAGATGTGCTTACCTAAATTTTAAGGAACTAGGTTAAACTCGCACGAGAACAAGACAAGGAAACGGATACTATTGGCGATATTGAAGGATGCGGAGATGTATGGAAAACAGCTTGATGGGTGAGAAGCTTTCGTAGCATCGATGACTAAATGTCGACTACTCAGAAAATTTGTCTGTCCGATATGGCCCAGGGCTTAATCCAGGCCATTTTTCATTAAAAAATCTAACGCCTTAAGCAGGCATAGATGAGAGCTCCACTACACAAATCCACACATTTAAAAGGGATGAGTGAAGGTCTCCTTGAGGGCTCTCCATCATGCCTCTTGGGGTGTGATGATGGATATCTATGACGAATCTGTCAGTCTAAGAGTGAAATGCTAAAACGAAAATTGAGGGATGTCATGTCAATCTAACTGATTATCATTCATCTTCACTTCATTCAATCAATGCTTTCGTCAGGATTACATTCTTTTCAATCCAAACAACACAACGACTATGCACACAGATTATAAAAGAGTTGATCGCGATGTAAAAATAAACTGTTTTATTTATTCTGATTTCCATCCTTAGAGATTCTAATCCATGTACCTGCATATTCAGCACAAAATATCATCACAATCCATCAACAAACAGCCAAATTACTTGCACGTAGTAGACACGTATGTAGCCCCTCCAGCCCTACGACTTGTTTCACGTCGGCAGAAAACCACTTCTCGGCCACGTATAGTAGAAAACGAGCAGGTAACTTGTGCTACCGTATAGGTACCGTATTTGGATGCTGTTGTTTAGTTGTATTTATATATAAAATAATAAACCAGAGGGTACGTAACCAGAACCTGTACTCTGCCATAACGTTCAGCTTACTTAACACACCACAATTGTTGTGTGTTGCTAACCTTTTTGTACCCCCCTCATTGAGAACTCTATGGAGGCGCTATTTCAACATAATAGACATACTTTTGGTGCGCGATTTCAACCACTTTTATGAGGCGCAATGATGCGCGCGACCATGGCACAATTTTTGGGGTGCGCGTGGAGGCGCGAGCGCGCGATCAGCGCGCCCTTAAAAATGAAAGCCCTGCATATAAGATCTATAATCTATTATCTGAATAAAATGTGTTGACCAACTGCCCAATTTAATGTGATAGATAAGTATATATATGTTTTTTTTATGCTCGCTACGCTCGCCATGGGTGCCCATATTAAGCAGGCTAGGTTAGGCCCCATGGCCGTTTTTAGCTCACCTTGACATCGTCAAGATGAGCTATTGCCATGGGGTGTCGTCCGTCGTACGTCCGTCCGTCAACATTTGGCTACGGTCAACGATAACTCAAGAACCTGTTGACCCAATGTTTCAAATTACATATAGTTTTCAAGTGGAATACGCCAGTTGACCTACATTCGAGCCACGTACGTCCACTTTTTGGCAAAAATGGAAATGGCCACAAGTCATTCAGGTTCAATGGTTTTGCTCATTTCTAGTATGTGATTGAATAAGGACTGGCCCCAAAACATATCACACAGGTTTTGATTTATTTTTTAAATTAGGTAGATTTTGGCAATTTCACTATGCATTTCAGTGTCTGCCTACGGTCAACGATACTCAAGAACCGTTGACCCACATGTTTCAAATTGAATACAGTTGTTACTCCTATGGAAGAGATTTGAACTTTCCTATTTTGGAGCACACCAGTCGACCTACTTTCGAGCCACGCCCACTTTTTGGCAAAAATGAAAATGGCCATCTAAATTCATTCGATTTTGTTAAATTCTGGTATATGAATGTGTAACTGTAATGCTAGCCCCAAAACAGTTGTTACTCCTATGGGAGAGATCATAGATGACAACGTCCTATTACGTTTATTTTGTCTAACTGGTCAACAACTCTACAATCATACCTATATACGTGTTATATTATGTTTTAGATTCTTCGTTACAGTAATTTGACTGGATTATTTTATTGTTTTTATTTGCACGATATTCGAAAACCAAAATGATGATCATTTAGGCATAGCACCATCTCTCGTCAAGATTTCAGACTTTCAGATCTGAAATATTTATTTTCGCATCAAAACTTATGCATATATACCATTATCAAGAGTATATAATGGGAGATGTGCTATATAATAAATGGGAGTTCTCCCATATATACTCTTGCTTTATATATCCCCCCTCCCTCTTCTATCACACCCAAGGTGAGCTACAGTGTCATTGACACTTTTATTAAAGCTGTTTTTAATCTTCCGTGTTAACTTTTGCAGGACGTTGGCATCACTAAGGAAGGCAAATCTGTCATGTCAGTTGGCAATAGAGAGACAAGGAAGGGGAAATTTATTCGATGAAGGATCGGTTTGGCCAGACACCAGAAATAGGTATGAAATCATCGGCTAGGGTTGACCATGTTAACCCTATGACCGACCCTGATGACCTGTTAAAAAGGTAAAATCAGTTCATATTTAGGAGCACGGTCCATCACTGTGTCACAAAATTTTGTAGTACTTGTTTTGTTGATTGCCACGTTATGTTTTTCATAGAAATCACCAGTGATTAAATAAAAGTTCAGTTGTGTCTTATAAATATTGATGATAAACAATAAAGGTTTTGTAAGTAGCATTAATAAGCCCAGTCTATAAGTGGTACTCTTGCTAAAAAATTGCTTCAGAAAACGCTCTGCAAAGGAGGCTATGGGGAATGAAACAAGAAATATCACCGACAACCTGCAAAGAATAAGCAGGATGATGGCTACAGAGGTAAACCAAAGTGACGAGTCTATAAAAGCATTAGGTAAGAAACCAATAATAACAAAATATGGTCTATAAGTTATGTAAAGTCTAATGCCCGGCGCACACGTGAGTTATTTTACTCAAGTAAAATGACGCATGAGTCATTTTACTGACGTGTGCGGCGGATTTTCGTTGAGTAATTTGACTCGTGCGTCATTTTACTTGAGTAAAATAACTCACGTGTGCGCCAGGCTTAAGCTTTAAAAGTATGACCAACCCTAAGAACATGGACATTGATTACAATGCGGTACAAATGGTGGCGTACAGTTGATCCCTTGGGTTTATCCTACTTTTACTGGTCCTAGTGCCATCTAAATCATCGGGATTTCAAAAAGATTGATTGTGTTATACCCAACAAGTAGTTTTACATTATATGTACCATATATCTTGTGATATGCATGTATCTAAACTAATCACATCTATCTTTTATGTTACTCCGTCGTGTCATTACATTTTATTTGATAAAATTATTTTTATTTTTGTTTCGCAGTAACCTCCTCATCTGTCGTATCGGAGACATACGAGGAATTCAAGAACCAATCTGGAGACCTACACACGTCCAAGAACATATTGACAAAATATGGCCGTCGAGAATTGACGGACAAACTTCTCATCTGCCTTGCAGTCATTTTGTTCATCGTAACAGTACTGTACATCTTGAGAAAGAGAGTGTTCAGCTTCATTTGAGAGCCAGAAGTAACCAGGAGCACATCTTGTTGAATGCATTGATGGCTATTGTGCATGCGGTGGAAAGGGCTAACACTCCATTAGGAGTGTTTCCCAACTTTGATATCATTAATGATTAATGATTAATGACATTAAACCACAAACTAATATATGACCATGACCATATATATGTTATTATGACCGTTAATGACATTAAAGTTGGGAACACTCCTAATGGCGTATCACCCGTGGAATTAGGCTGCCCACATTTCCAGCATGTATTTGGTCAGTGTACAGTGCTGCCATCTGATGAATGGTGCCTGCAAACTGTGAAATGGCAGTTTCACTCATATTTCACTTCCGTTGCAGGTGGTATGTACCAGAAATGTTTGTTGATGAGTGTATGCTAGTGTCCTTTGTATAAACTGTTTAAAATATAAAATGAGTTTATAATGAACGAGGTTTGGCTGGACCAACACTACATTGTATTAGTGGTGGTCGTGCATGTTAATAGATGCGACATCAGAGACCACGACTAGAATGATTTGATCGTTTCTTTCTGGTCATTCCAGAAAGAATACATTGTACAACTACAAATATTCATAACTGATGTGATTAAATAATCTTGACGAGAGTGATAAGTATACTATAATATTTTTAATATATATTGTTTGAACTAGAGAGGATAAAACAAGATAACGCACTGTATTGGGATTTTGTTAGTTTTATTAAAGTGAGGTTTAAAACAATCCGGTTTCAGTTGCATGTCCTGAGATCAGATCCTTACATTTCTGCTGTACAGAACGCCATACCCGCACTTACGTTTGCAATACACATGAGAAATATACATCCATGTCGCCTTAGCTGTTGCCAGGAGGTTAATTAGAACAACAACAGTGCTCTCGGTTGTCATGAAATTTTCACGAACTGCATGTTATTGACAAACACCCTTTCTTATAAATACAATAAGGTCATATGTATTCCACATAAAGCTGAGAATGGAATGTCTAAAGAGCAAAAGTGCTTCGACTTCAGTACAATACAAAGGCAATAATGTTCGTATTAGAACGATATTTAAACAAAATCGTCTTCACGTAACAGAAACCAGTTTGAAAGTATCAGTGTGATGCAATCACTCTTCACTTATCTGTACCTCTCAAAAATAAAGAATTGTAGCTCATGCCAAGATTTCCCAAATTCAAAACGTGAGCAATTTGATGATTCATAATAGTCTACACCTTTCACAAACTCCAGCAACAGCCATTTTTACTCTCGTGTTCTGTACCAAACCTGGGCCAAGCCTGCTTGAGTGCATCTTGGACTCTCAGGCCCTGAACAGGTGCAACTGTAAACGTTACCACTATCCATATCGAGATGCTCTTGACCTCGGCTATACAACAATTCACTGTATAATCTATCATTTCAGATGGTGGAATAACAATCTTAGTAAACAAATAGAGCAATATATCTGGGTGTATTACATTGACGAGGCATTGGATTCAATCGTAACCAATTAACACCTCACTTTTCATCACAGAATGACCATGAATACATACGGGCATCATTACTTAAACCTCAAGATTACAATACTGTTTTTTAACATATAATTATAGTCAGTGTGTATTACTGTGTACAGACGACGGCAATACAGTCAGTTCCATCATAATTTTCGATCAGCCAGTTGTAAATGATAAACAAAGTGTATATTTACATATACACTAGCTCTAGTTTATGCAATTTCTTTGACGTTACACTGACGTTTCGTGAACGTTACACTGCCAAACAAATATAAAGCAGTGCAGATGATAGCTAAGTAAACATGAAGGTTCTTGATATTTTACTGAATACACATAGTGCAATACAATTTTGATGTCTGTAGGCTAGATAACTACAAGAGTGCATAATAGAGCATCTCTATTATGCACTCTTGATAACTATATTCTTTTCGTGTCTAAACTTACTGTTGGTGAACAGTTTTACTATTATGTTAACACCTTCAGCTCTATATTGACTCGCGATAGGGGAAGGGGACCTTTAGTATGTTGACGGACATCTTTATCATTTTAAACCATTAGCTATATTAGTCACAAACTCATATGATTCCATTTATACAGTCATACATAATGATCAAAATAACAACTGAAATATTACCTTTACAGGGGCGTGTACAGGATTTGTACCAGGGGGGGTCTAACCGTAACCCAAACTTGCGAGCACGCGAAGGGGGGTCTGGGGGGCTCTCCCCGAAAATTTTTGAAATTAGACCCCCTTAGATGCGTTTTCTGCGCGAGCAGGGGGGGGGGTCCGGACCCCCTGGACCCCCCCCCCTGTACACGCCCCTGCTTTATACATTAACAAACTAAATAACAAAATACAAACGAAATAGAATTGCTGTACAAAGACTAACTGGCAATATTAACAGAAAAAATATTTTTCCTACAGATTTTAAAGATTCCAAGTATTAATTATTCTGTAACATGATGTGTTGATCACAGCTATAGAGTAAATTCACAACATGGCCTGTATCTATCGCCCAACAACAACTGTAATATATAAAAGTAAATTAGTCACTGCAGAGGGCCATCTTTGAAGATGTTATTTACAAAAAGGTTAACAATCCAGTGTTGTATATATTTGGGTAGAATCAGCAAAACTCATCTTCAGACACTAATGCTGAACGTTCCTATCCGTATTGCTACGAGCCATTAGACCTTCATCGTATCGACTTTGCAGCAGATGAAAGATACACTTGAGCAACTCTAATCTATTTCATTTTAAGTACGTGAGATTAATAACACGATCAAGCCAACAGCGTAAAATTACCGCTGTCATGTCGAATACTCTGTCTCTACCAATACTCCATCACGACAAGATTTGCCACTGAACTGCCAGATGCTTCCCTCTGTGAAGTGTTTGGCCACCGGTATCATCACCTACTGAGATCATATAGCCTTATTCCAATATGGCAACAACTCTAAACTCTAGAAGCTGTAGCGACCTGTGCTGTCCATTGGAAAGTGTTGGCATATTTGACCTTTCTAAGATACATCATGCTTCCTATAGACTGGGTGTCCTTCATGATGATTAACACTTTATTCTCGATTTAGCGAATAGGTCAATATTCAAGATTCACGTTCAGGGCTGGAGTGGCTACTCACAAAAGAGCCACTGCATAAATGTGACGTTTATACTCCGTTTTTCTCCAAACAGCACTTTTTTAATGGTTCTATGCATAAACGTCAATGAGCAAACAACATTGAAATGTTGCTGTAACAACCCGAGACAGAATTCTAACAAAAAACCATTTCAAGAAATATACCTGCATAGTAGTGGAAATTTTTCTGTCAAGATGCGACACGTGCATATACATATGGGCATTTCTATTTACAAATTGCATAACACTACAAGAAAATGGTGCTTTGTGAGAAGGCATGCATGCCATGCACCTACGTCTGCATGCACGCACGCATGCTTAACACGCATCTCTATATGCAACTATATATACTACGTATATACAACCAGTATTCACTATACAAAGCAAATTATATAACTTACGTTAGCCTCTAAACCCATGTTCACACAGGTAGTGCATATGTATACGTTTCTAGGTGATTAAAATTCGCCCAGAACGAAGCTAAATGCTTGTGCCTAGAATAATGTCGTTGGTACATGGCAAGCGCATGCGGAAGGCCAGAGCAATGTAATCAATGCCAATCCTGCACGACAACAACAATGGTTCGGTCACACAAAAAACATGTAAGCATTCTGCGCATCACAGCTGCATGTATGCTCGTAACTTGTCAAGAACACCTATTAAGAACTGTCCCATCCCCCCTCACAGTAAGTTTGGCACGGTGATAAAATGAATCTTTCCATTCCTCAACTTGGCAGCTAGAAAAGTGATTGGTCTGCCCAGCAAATGGCTAATCTACTCAATTATTTCATCACAGCTTTCCAAAGGACCAGCCCTGTTTTGCTTCAGTAGTACTGTATACACGCACTACTAGTATAATATCATATCACACCACAGCCTACATTCTGGCTTTCTGGAATGAATTTTCCTACCCCCATTGGGTGGCAAACACAAATCTCATTATTAGAATTGGTAGAGATAAGTATACGTTGCTGTTGATAATAGGTACATCACCATACAAAACTACATATTCACGTGTGTCATAAGCGGCAGCATTTGTCTGATAAGATTGCAGTGCCAAACCTGGTCATCCACACATTGTGCAATATAAGATGGAGACAAGAACCCTCAACCTGGACTAGAATTATAAAATGCAATAATCGGGTTATTTCTCTCCTCGACTGTCAATATCTCAATGAAATCTTCACTTCGCTCTCTCTCTCTCTCTCTCTTTCTCCCTCGAGATCCCCACCTCTCCATTTTCTCCACCACCTTCTCTTACACTCGCACTTACTCAGCAAAAGATCCGATAATTCAGTATATATGTATGTACACAGAATATAACACAATACGTCTGGTGTAACAACAAATAATAATAATATACGGTGATTGCCGTCGTCTATTCTAAGCATTTGAAAAATAATATGCTGCAATTCAAGCAAGTTATATTCATCTTCACTATTTACAATAACATTTTTGTTACAACGACTGATATATAACACCAGACTATTCCTCTAATAAATAACACCTGTCCCATATTTACACGTCTTTGCTTAATAAACTGTAGGGGGAAACCACTACTTAAATTTTAAAATATCTGCGTGACTCCAACATATCTGTAAGGAAACGTACAACAAGCAGCAAGCTTCCAACCTACTATAACAGAACATCATATGCATTCATTAAAGAGCATGTTCAGTACTTGAATTTTATAAGCACATGGAATGCATGAAAAACACTTTCTGTTATCTCCAAATGTACCCTGCCTATAGTTGTACAAAATGCAAACTTGATAACAGCAATAATTATTAGAAAGTCACCAATATCTGTAGTCTATTGGTATATATATCACTGGTAGCACTGGACATTACACATGTGTTACAACAGCATAGTACGTTAGGAGATCATGCAAATACACACTGACATTTCTTAATATATAAATGTACGAACTAGTAAAATACACAATATAATCAGCAGATGCACAACCATAGCTATATGAAGTGTAGCTTATTAAGATGTATACAAATATATATTTTTTAAACAGGACCAGCATGTTTTCTGACCAATATAATATGGGGGCATGGTTACAAATACAAATCAGCACCAGACAAACCTTCAACTAACAACAGTTCAAAATCCTCAGTTCCTGTGTTTCAGGGCCGGCGGAGCCAATATTCCATGGCCGAACCAATAATTTTTCCGATCATGATTTTTTTCAATCACACATTTTCATTATGCACAGGCCGGATCTACAATTATTGCAATCCTGAGCATATAATGATCTGTAATCACATATAGTTTATGTATACACGCATATATACTACTACATGACTATATAGTACCGGTAATAAACTGAAGAATGTTTATAAGAAGACATGTGTTGATCTCTTTAATTGCTGATACTGTACCAGAAACGATCGTCTGCTGCTCGGCCATTGTGAGCGCCATTGTTTATGTTCGTTCAATATAATTATTATTAATAATTATTATTATATAATTATTCAATATAATTAGTTTAATATAAGCGAACGATCGTTTTCTGCATTGCGACGACTAAAAACATATCTGCGCTCTACAATGACGCAACTGCGTCTAAATAACGTGATGCTGCTTAACGTGCACAAAGCGAAATTGGACAGTTTGGACTTGCAGAAAGCAGTCGATAGGTTTATAAAAAATCACGATCATCACACAGGAATATTTGGTCCAGTTTCATAATTCCATATAGTTCGTTTCATATATTTAACTCTCGTTAATAATTATCAGGTTACATGAAGATACTTTAAAGAACAAAAATTTGACATGCAAATTGGCAGATGCCGAAATAATTAGGCCTATACTGAAGTATAAATATATATTTGTTAGAGTTTTGAAAAGTATTTTTAAGCTCTAAAAAGGCATCCTGGTGTCTTAAATGTTTAAAATTTCTTGGGGGAGGACCCCGAAACCCCCCTTTGACGAGGGGAACCCCCCCCCCCTAGAGCTCCTCCGCCACGGCTGCGCCATGCGCACCTGGCCTTCAGCCAGCTGTTTGTCGACGTCTGTTATTGATGCTAAATGGCCTGACCAATGTTTATTTGCTTCCGCCGACCCTGTATTTACATTAGAAAGACACTCTGCATCAAAGATGAAGTATATATATATAGATATATAGATATATATACACACATATATATATGTGCGTGTATATATATATATATAATGCGGGAATGCAGAGATGCTTATTTGTTTTGAAATTAATGAAAATAATCACCAAACCACACACTACTAATTTAACAGATAACTTTAGACTCGATGGAACTAATGGTTTCTGTGACTAAAAAAGATGACAGAATCGGTGCCTGCACGTTTGTTGTTGTACAAAGGCACTTTCACACACATACACACAAACACAAACACACACACACGCAAACGCACGCACGCACGCACGCACGCACGCACACACACACAGAACTCATCAGCGATGATGAGTTTGATCTGATCAGATGTAGCAACAGATTTCATTTGCTATTACGACCATTTCGTCATTAGTATTTCAGCCCTCCTGTCGCATTTCCCTTCTCGACATTCTGTAGTATTTCTGTAATGAATTCGGTCGAATCTCCCACCTTTACAGCTTCTGAAATGCAAGTTGATCAAAACATCATTGATTGCCAATATGTAAGCACCCACCTAATAATACGGTTTGCAACACTCACAAAGCACACGCGCTAATATTCACCACGTTCGAGGTTCTCCAATTACTTTCCCCCTCCCCCGGGGGGGGCACTCTATTAGAACATTACCCCATGTGCATTCTCACTAAAAATAATAGGACCCCTAGTGCGAACTGCACATTGGAAAACCCTACCACCTATTGCAGACACAATTGAAGAATACCACCCCCTATTGCATACAATGAAAGAGTCCTACTGGGGTTCTCTTTTTTCACGCTCATTTTGCTCCTCGTGATGATTGTTGTAGGGTTTAAGTTTCGTGTGCTACGGGGCCGCCCGTTCGGGGCCTGGGGCGGGGTACTATGTGGTTCGTCATGAGGGGGGCCGGGCCTACTGCGGGCGCGGTGCTTGACTTGAACAATCCCGAGGGCTTATTGCGGTATTAGCTTTGTCAAGGGGGGCCTATTTGCTCCCGCGCGGGCCCGCTTTAGAAGTTGAAAAACACCCCCCTAACTCACAAAATTTGGAACGCACATGGGGTAATAACGGCATATATAGTGACCCCCCCCCCCCCGGGACCCCTCCCAAGTTTGAACATGACAGGAGCAAGAACGTGATGTTAACATTGAAGAAACCTACCGCCTTGTCCTTTGATTAATCTGTCCAGAAACTGGGTGGCGGTCTCTTCACGTTTCACATTGGGACTCTTGTATCTCGTCGCCAGCTCACTCCGCACCGTATCCATCAATTTAAGCAGGGCCTCTGAAATTTTATTTTGAAAAAATCAGGGTAAATATTAGGAAAGTCCCAAATTCCTGATCATCAACCACTCACATACTGAAGCTAGTAAATAGCTAGATATAATTTGTGTGTGGGTGCATGGCTGCATGCACATATAGATGGGTTGGTAACTTGGTAGGAAGGCAGGCAGACATGTAAATAGATAAATGGATGGATGGATGGATGGATGGATTGATACGTAGCATTTCCAGCATGTCAACTATAGTTATTATACCGTCCGACCAAGAATACAAGGCACTGCACTGCACAACATACACTGCGCCAGCATCACAGACTCTACGTCGCACTCAAAATACGATAAGGCACAGGCTGATATTTATTAATATCCTGTTGACTGCTTGATACGAAGGAAGCACTAGTAATAATATATACCGGAATATGTATAAATAGCGCGTCCTGATTGCATCGATCACATAATCTAACGACGTAGAGTAGACAAACACGTTAGGGTTATATTATTGTTGCATAATTTCTGACAAATCAACCATCAAATCGAATCCGGACCTATCAAATTCCATTAAATAAATGACAAAGTACCGAAATCGGCAAGCGACCATATATAGGCGCAAGTATATATTTCAAAACTGCGCACTAAAGCCCGCTGCACACGCTGCGCACGTGGACGATGGCGCAGCAAGTTCCACAGCGTGTGCGTATGCAAAATCCCTCGATCTGCGTCGTGTGGAAAATGTCACACGGGTTTTGATCGAAAGATTCACAAGATTGAACAGTGTGTGCGGAGTGGCTGTGTAAAGTTCCACACTCAATTCGCATTGTTCTTGATTGTTCGCTTGGACACGGAGTGTCGTTGAAGAGAGCGATCACACGACGTTTATGGTTTGATTGATCAGCTAGTTCTTGGACATGCCTTTATGCGAGCTGCGAGCTGAGAAAAAAATACAATGCGTCCAAGCGAACAATCAAGCGAACACTTTATGCGAATTGAGTGTGGAAATTTACACAGCCACTCACACACGCTGTTCAATCTTCAACACGTGTGATATTTTCCACACGACGCAGATCGAGGGATTTTGCATGCGCACACGCTGTGGAACTTGCTGTGCCATCGTCCACGTGGTGCAGCAAGTTCCACAGCGTGTGCGGCGAGCTTCAGGGGCGGATCCAGGGCTGAAGCTAGACAGTATTTTTCCAGATTTTAAGGACACATCCCCCCAAAAAGGCACACCACCCCACATTGGGCACCGTCAGGCGCGGAAGAACATGGCGGGGGGTCTAGGGGGGCCTCCCCCAAGAAAATTTTAAAATTTCAAGGGTCCCTTGGCACAAAAATGAGCACCATTTGAGCACACATTTAGTCAAGCAGCAATAGCTAAAAACCATATGGAATTTTATTTCTGCTTCACTTTGCCTGCGCTTTGCATACCAGCAATTAATGTAGAATGATTCAAGCACTTCCCTTCTTTTTCAGATATCAAAGCTAGTTTTGTTACCATGTAAAATTTTGATTTCCTTTAAGTCCTGTCAATTAATTAGAAGAAAAATAAAACAAATAAAGAATATAGCCAAATTCCATCAAATTGTTTTCTGTATTTTTTAGCGCAAAATTTCGAAGGGCACTTTGAAATCTAGACCATATTTCCCAATACGGCAAATACGGTCTGAATCCGCCCCTGGGCTTTAATAAGCAAACTAATAGAGGTACAGCCTCATGCGATTCAAAGTTGAGACATTCCCATTGTCAATACAGACAACATAATCAGCTACAAATGTAATATGACAGAAATGTACTATCGGTGGTTATTGCGTTTTCACACCATGATGTTCCAGCACCTTAAATGGCTTCCTCTACTCCTTTAGGTCTTCCATAGGAAATGAGATAATGATGAATGGCATAATACATGCACTAATTAAAGAGTACACAGATTCTAAAGGCAAGTCTAGTGTGTGAAAGGACGACAACAGTTCTCACCGTGCTCTCGTGCCAGCCCGAAAAGTTTCAGCTTGTTTGCCTCGTGGTGCGCCTTCTTTTTCAGTCGGCAGGCGCGCGACGCCAGTTTATTCTTCTCGCGTCGAGATCTCGGCCGAGAATTAAACGGCACCTCGCTGACCGGCGTCATGTCGTTGATGAGCTTCCCCAACTTGCTCAGTTCTCGTCCAATCGCGTACAACTTCTTCGGGTTCGGCGTCAAGTCATTGCCGTCGCCGCGCCGTGCCTTGCCGCTGTGTTTTATGCCACTAGAAAGAAATGAGGGAGCAACTCACGAGTCCTGGGTTCCCAGTCATATACGTGCAACACATCCATTGTTGTAAACCTCTGTGCACATTACATTGTTACATTGTGCACATTACATTGGTGTAACCCCTTAGAACATTAGCAGTATAATTAGGATAATTATCAGCAAAATAAGTGCGACTGTTATTCAAAATCGCATGTGCAATTTACTGCTTCCAGTTCCATTTCCCGTTGTCTGTTCACTCAAGGCTGCATGTGTTCTAGTTAGCATGCTTACTGATTGAGTAATCCAAGCCAATTTGTTTACATACGATGGACAGCTTCGATACAAATTCGATGCAGCCTTTCAAGTTACAACTCACCGTTCCCCCTTAGAATAGTCTTTGTTCACATACTTTATGTGAATTGACGGGCTAAAGACGGGGTCTGTGGCAGCATCCAGATGATGGGGATCTTCAGGCTGCGATATGACACGTAGCTTTTCTCCCTTGGCTCCTTTCGCCTGCAAATTGTACTGCCAGAAGAATCGTTGCTTCTTTTTGGGTGTCGTTGGTTGGAGAAAACTGCTGTCTTGGCTGCTATTGTCGCTCAGGAATTCCTCTGCAAGACCAGAATATTGCGCAAGAATAATCGGGCAAGTGCATGTGTTTTAAAGGAATAATAGGTCCATTGATTATGCAATGTTGACGAATGCTAGAGTAACTGGCACCTTGTGTAGTTAATAAGTACATTACCTTATAGCCAAACGCGTATTAGTTTGTCCAATATCACTACTGGTTTACATTACAAACAAGACTTGAAATCGGCTGGTGATATTCATTTACATGCCGTAAATGTCATCCAGGAGTCGAGCGATAACGTAAACATTTGTGCGGCCCGTATGTTTTGGACGCCAGATGAAACGGAGGTGTCAGCGGTGTAACCACGGCCACGGACTAAACCAGATGTAAAATAATTGCAAAACGTTAGAGTAATGTTTATTCTTTGTACGCCCAAGAGGTGGCGCTACTAGTCGAGGATAGAGACTTATATGGCGGGACTCTAGACAGTACACGCTGTTGTAACTGCGTCTGTGTGATTCAAGTTTATATGTACAATATATTATGTAACATGCAAGACAGTCGTTGGCATCTGTATTCCTAATATCTCAAGAACACGAGATATATAACATGGCGCTGCAAGGCAGAGGAGATTTGATATAATCTTCGAATCAGCAAGCTTGAGTGAACGGAGACCGGGTGATGGAACTGTGTTACCCGTACCACGTGGAATAAAGGCGGCAAAACGTACTGTACGTGCATTGTTATAGTTCACACGATGGCAGCTCGAGAAGACGCTCAAGAAAGAATGCAGATGGACATGAGTGCTGATAGTGCTACTGGCGAACAGCCACATTCAGTGCCACAGCAGAACGACCTACTGCAGATGCTAGCTGCAATTATCACCCAACAGGCACAGCAAACGCAGGCGACAGTCCAGATGAGACGGGATACTAGAGAAGCATTGCCGAAAGGAGGTGTTGATCCCAAGCGCCTTTCTTGCTTTCGCCAAGGAAGCCGAACTCACAGTTTGATTGGGAAACTCAGCAAATCGCCATCGAGTCCGCCATGAAGCCATCTACATTCAACCGTGTAGATGCTCTTCGACTACAGCTCCCTGCAGCCAAGCGCGACAAGACATTAAAGAAGTTGTGGCTATTACTTCAAGCCTAATCGAGACAACAAAATCTGTGTGGACATCTCGACACCAATTTCATCACTTGCATCAAAAGCCTCACCAGTCGATTGCAAAATTCCATAGTGAAGTGGTGAAAAAGGTAAAAGAATGCAACTTTGATAAAGGCTTCTGTAATCAATGTGCACAAGCAGCCATTGACGACCACATTCTGTCTAAACTTGTGTTCTGCACCGAAAAGGAAGCTGCAAGACGAGAGATGCTGAGAAATCCTGACCTTTCTGTAGAAAAGGCACGAAAGATTCTGGAAGCAGACGAAAATGTCACAGAGCCAGAGGCCCAGCTCACATATTCTGCTAGTTCTGGGGTGAACCGAATCCACAGAGAAATGGAAAGGAACCCAAATAAACCGAGGCGGTTCAGAAGCAGAAGAGCTGCACAGTCCAGACTACTCTCGGAATGATAGAGAAAAAGAAACTGAGATGTGTAACTAGTGTGGTTACCCGAAACACCGAGACAGAGCCACTTGCCCAGCAAAAGGGGAGAAATGCAAATCATGTGGTAAATCAAACCATTTTGCAAAAGTGTGCAGAAACTCTGGCAAGAAGCCAGCATCATACCATGAAAAGCCAAAGAAGACGTTAATGGGAAGCATCATTTGCTCCATTAGCACTAATGTTGACTTAGTTAAAGTCACCATTCATGGACAAAATGGCCACAGCCAAGTAAAGGTGTTGCATTGCAGAAAGCGAACTTGTGTCGGTGAAAGAAGACCCTCACAACCTATGTCCACCAACTGCAGACATGCAAGCTACGGTAAATGCTAGTGGAGTACGAATGAAACCAAGTGGATATTTCCAAGCCGACATTGCCTTTGGGTGCAACGTTATCACCCGACGTATTGTTGTCTTCCCGGGACTTAGTGGCACAATCCTATCTAAGGATGCCCTAATCGAGCTAAACATAGTCAGGCTCAATCTAGACCCACCTACTGAGACAACTCGGAAACCTGACAATGTCCAGGTGCCTGAACAAGCTATGATATCCACAGCCAGTAAGTCTAACAAACCACCGATACCGGTAAAGCCGAAGCATCTCCTGAAGGCTAGGTGAGACACATGCCAGGTCCAGAAACCAGCAAGCCAGGTAACTCGACAGGACTTGATAGATGAGTTTGCTGATGTCTTTGGTCCCTTAGAAAACCCTGTGAAAGGGGAAAAATTCAAGATTGTTCTGGAAGAAAAAGCGGTGCCGTTCAAAGCCACCAGATCCTATGGTGTGTCATATCCACTGATGCCTAAATTAGAGAAAGAACTAGAACACCTCCAGAAAGCTAGGATCATAACACCTCAGACTAAAGCAACAGACTGGGTGCTTCATATAGTAGTGGAGCAAAAGAAGAACTCGGACGACATCCGCTTATGTGTAAACTTCAAGCCACTGAATAAGTTCTCAAAGCGCGAGGTCTACGAGTCACCATCTGTCCTTGAGACAGTTCAGAACATTCAAGCCAACGAAGCATCTCTGTTCACGAATTTTGATGCCCAGAAAGGGTACCACCAACTCGAAATAGAAGAGGAATAGAAGGACTTGACTACGTTCATAACGCCATTTGGACGTTTTAGGTATGAGAGGGCGCCGTTTGGAATAAACAGTATTTCAGAGCACTACAACCGCCGCATGTCGGAATCCTTCATGGCCTAGACAACATCGTAAGAGTGGTAGATGATTCCCTCGTGTAAGGGAAGAATGATGAAGACCACCTGATACATGTCCGAGCGTTCCTGGAGCGATGTCGTGAGAGGAACATTAGACTGAACGAAAATAAATTTGTATTCAGGAAGCAAGAGATAGAGTTTGCGGGTGTGATCGTGAGTAAGGATGGATTTACCATCAGCCCTTCGCTGATAGAGTTACTCAGAGAATTTTCTGAGTCTAGAAGCATAACAGACATGCGATCCTTTCATGGTTTAGCCAACCAAATGTCGCCATACGATCCAGAATTGGCAGGCAAACTGGCCCCATGCGACACCTACTCAAAAAATCTGAAAAAAAGTTTGAGATGTCAGAGGATGAAAAACAGGCATTCCGCGAAGTCAAAGAAATGCTAGTACAACCTGGTAGGCTTGCATACTACTTGCCTGGTCAGCCCGTCGAGTTATACACCGATGCAGCATGCAAGTCTGGTTTTGGGTTTGTCCTGAAACAGAAGCAACGTAACCAGGAATGGAAACCAATCATGGTGGGCAGCCGTACACTAACTGAACTCGAGAAGACGTACATGCCAATCGAATCCGAGATGAAAGCACTCTCGTGGGCATACGAAAGGCGTCTATGTTCCTTGTTGGGTTACCTAGGTTCAAAGTGTACACGGATCACCAACCCCTTGTATCGATGACGAACAATCGACGACTAGACGAAGTCACCAACCCGAGGCTTCGACGTTGCCTAATGCAAGCACATGAATTTGACATGGAAGTCGAATACATCAAAGGTAAAACCAACTTGATGGCCGATGCATTTTCGCGGTACCCGACGAAAGAGCCAGACGAAACAGACCTGGAGGAGGAGCGAGAGACACTCCGTACCGTACGAGCAATCCGCACAGCCTGCATGGAGAAAGCAGATGTTCCTATTCACCTCCAGTCGATCAGAGAAGCCTCTGATCGTGATAATGTACCAAACACTGAAGGAAACAATACTTAATGGATTTCCTGACCAGAAGCGAGACTTGGATGCCTCGATCAGTGAGTACTGGAACGTACGTGAACACCTGTCGATGTCAGATGATGGTTTTATACTGCATGGCGTAAGACTGTTGATCCCTACCAGTCTTAGAAAACAAACACTGGTGGACCTTCATGCTGGTCATAGAGGTATAGAAGCTACAAAGGCTAGAGCAAGGCTCATAGTATATTGGCCCCACATTGATGCAATGATAGAACAGTTCTGTCAGTCTTGTAACCAGTGTGAGAAGGACCTACCTAGCCAGCCAAAGGAACCGATGATGCACCTACCAATCCCAAAGCGAGCGTTCCAATTCATAAGCGCTGACTTTGCTGATTGTGATGGTCGCACATTTCTAATAGTCACCGACTGGCTATCTGGCTGGTTCATAGTTCGTGAGATGCGCTCAACAGATGCTAATTCCACGATCCACGAGCTAAGACTGATATTCGCTGACACAGCAGTGCCTGAAGTGCTATACACTGGTAATGGACCACCATTCCCCTCAAGTGTGTTCCAGGGCTTCTGTATGAGGTGGGGAGTGAGATGGATATCCTCATCACCGTATTACCCGCAGAGTAATGCGTTCGCAGAAAATGCGGTAAAACAGGCAAAGCACCTACTACGCAGTGGTGTGACGAATGGTAAGGTGGATTTTGAAAAGTGGACTCGTGGTCTGCTATCCATTAGGAATACACCCCACAAGGGTACAGGGATAGTCCCTGCAGTCCACCTATATGGACACCTGGTGAATGAAGTAATTCCAGCACACAAGAATGCCCTGAGCAAAGACTGGCATAAACAACTAGCCGAAGTTGATATCCAGTGAATGCCAGAAAGCTGAGAAATACCGCCCTGGTAAATCCCTACCTGTCCTCAGTGTAGGTGATCCTGTCTTAGTGCAGAACAGGTGTAACAGAAGATTGGATAAATACGGTTTGGTGCAAGAGCGTAACCTCAAGAATCAAAAGTATGTTATCCGTCTTCCATCAGGCCTACTGACTGTGAGAAATCGAATTATGCTGAGACGTAGATTCCCACCAACCACGGTACCAACTGCAGGAACGTCGAAATGGTCACCAATCATTCCAGAGACGAATACTCAGGAAGCTACAGAGCTGGAGATTTACGAGAAGGCAATAACTGCACTGCCACCCATCCAGTTGCCCGTTGAAGTACCATCAACACTTGAAACCCTGACTGACTGTGCAGATGACGATCCTATTGTCATGAATGACAACAGTGACACTATAATGAATGTCACGTCTGAAGACTGTCCTGGACCAGTTCGAAGGTCTGGACGTAACAGGAAACCACCTGTACGATTTAGTGACTATGTGTAACTGTAAGACCTCCCATAACGGTCGTAATTCAATAGAGTATACGTATGTTCGTTTAGTAACATACTGTTCAATGTTGCTCGTTTATAGTTATGCATTCTAGTACGATCTTGTAAGGGAGGGAGATGTAAGATAATTGCAAAACGTTAGAGTAATGTTTATTCTTTGTACGCCCAAGAGGTGGCGCCACTAGTCGAGGATAGAGACTTATATGGCGGGACTCTAGACAGTACACGCTGTTGTAACTGCGTCTGTGTGATTCAAGTTTATATGTACAATACAGGGGAAAAAATACACGGGGGCGGCGGGCGATTTCGCCCCCGAAATGCCAAAAAGAGCCCCCGAAA
>NW_014577588.1:179796-189284 GCF_000485595.1 Priapulus caudatus
CTTCGCATATAAACAATCGATCCTCCTAGCTCGTACAGGCGGACATTCCACTATTTGGGCTAGCCGTAATAGTTCTGTGTTTAGCTAAACCTGTGATGTATTCACTATTCAAGGTGCATTTGTGGTTGTGACTTGTGAGTTGTGATTATCATGTTAGTCTGTCAGTCTGATGAATAACTGTCTTGAATATTGACTGTTGTGTCTGTGTGTGTCTGTGTGTGTGTGTGTGTGTCACTCGTGGGGGCGCGCACACACCACACACACGTCACACGCACGCACACACGCACGCACGCACGCACGCACACACACTGTATTAGCTACTGTGCTTGTGTGTACATTTGAGGAAACAGCCCTGGAAAAAAGTCGCCCTGGAAAGTGGAAAAAGAGCCCTGGAAAATGAAAAAGTAGCCCCCGAAATTTTGGGGGGGTTTGCAAAAAGAGCCCCGGAAAAAAATTAATTAATTTTTTCACTGGTACAATATATTATGTAATATGCAAGACAGTCGTTGGCATCTGTATTCCTAATATCTCAAGAACACAAGATATATAACACCAGACACGTCAAGTCTCACGCATTTTGGTCGATTCTCACGCTATCACGCTCATCTCTGAATTTCTCACGCAAAAATCAAAATCAATAAATAAATAATTAAAACCCCCTATTTTCAGTCCCAGATACCAGTATACTAGTATCAGAAGGCTAAGGCCCGATCAACAGCGCCGCTCCACGGCCGCCCAGCTAGCTAGCTCGCTCCAGCCGTATACGTATACGCTATAAGCAGCGCGCATTTTATTTGCCTGCTTGGAATCCAATATATCCCGCCTGGATCAGTGGATGATGGCTTTAGATCTAATGTAGATCTAGATGTAGATCTACAGTAGATATGAAAATGTTGCACTGGGACTCGACTGGGAGCTTGACTTGAATGTGATTTTTTTCTGTTGACTTTGAAGTGAATGAGTAAGAACTTATATTTATAAAGGCAATAAATCATACCATAGGTATGCACTAAATTGCACCATTTCAAACCTCAAATTTCGGAAACCTCCCTCCAACATCCTCCCCCCACCTTGGTCGCTTCGATCCCTCGGCCGGTGTCGCTCTGTCAAATGCTGAGTCTCATTCTCAACCATTTCTCAAACTTGACATCTCTGACTAAACATGGAAATAGAGTAAAACACACGTACTAATCACGGACGCACGTGGACAGCCGTGACAAAAAGTTCCTTATCACGAGCGTCCATGTTTACGAAATCAATGATGATAGCATTGCGTACGGCCGAGCATGCGTGCGAAAATGTCCGGTGTACTATAAATCTGTATCACACCCGCTTCGCCGGCAGCGGTTTGAAACTGTAAACAACTGATTTTTGGACTTCGGATTTCAATTAGACATTTCTTAGTAACCAGCAGTGATATTGGACAAACTAATACGCGTTTGGCTATAAGGTAATGTACTTATTAACTACACAAGGTGCCAGTTACTCTAGCAGAAGGGGTCGTTGTCGTATCAGGTACTACAGATAGGTACCCGAGGTACATATATGTATACACAAAGTGTACCAGACTTGTAATACAGAAGTGTACCCTAACCCTAACCATAACCCTAACCCTAAACATATACCTCATATAAAAATATAAACATAATACTAAACAACCTAAAACTACCTCGGGTACATATCTGTTGTACCTGATACGACAACGACCCCATCTGCTTTAGTATTATGTTTATATTTTTATATGAGGCATGTTTAGGGTAGGGTTAGCGTTAGGGTTAGGGTACACTTCTGTAGTACAAGTCTGGAACACTTTGTGTATACATATATGTACCTCGGGTACATATCTGTAGTACCTAGCTTATACGACAACGACCCCTTGAGCGTTACTCTACCATTCGTCAACATTGCATAATCAATGGACCTATTATTCCTTTAAAAGCAACAAATGCTAATTACCAGAAGAGCATCCATGGGTATACTTTGTCCAAAACGTATCCAAGTAACTGAATCACCATGCAATGACCAAGAACTATTGATCATACAGAGACAGTATTAATAGCCCTTGGCCTTATGTTAATGCCAAGGATTCCATAGAACAGCCACGAGCCAGCCATATATATTCTCAACATACTTTCTTCGAGGACATAGAAAAACTTACACACAGCAGGAAGTTTCTTATATTTAGGAAGTCTAAAATTTCTTATATTATTCTAAAACTAATCTATTATCTACAGAGCCCATCACAACTTTCCCAACAAAAAAATCGTTCTAAATGAGGAACGGTAAGCAACAGTATCTTTTGAGCAGGGACAGACAATTGTGCTGAAGGGGTCGTTGTCGTATCAGGTACTACAGATATGTACCCGAGGTACGTATATGTATATACACAAGTGTACCAGACCTGTATCTTTTCAGCATATAATATGTACCCTGTGTTTACATAAACGTACCTGCCCCGCAGGCGTGATTCTTTTTCCTAGGTCAAGGGCTCTAGTGAGCGCTGCCATTGGTTGATACAAATCACGTGCCTCAAACTCCTTTTTATGGTGCATTCACTGCATTGTGACCCTAACCCTAACCCAAACTCTATTTACAAAAATATATAAAAAATTTAATTTTTAATTGTTGTTAAAATTAATTGTTGTTATTAAATTGTTGTAAATAAATTATGTAAATATTTGCGTTAATTGGGAAAAAATTGTTAAACGGATAAAGATAGAAAAATACAGAAAACAGGAAAATAATTAAAAAACGGATGGGATTTGATCCACCGACCTTTCAGCCTTCAATTGCGTGCTGTACTCGCTCGGCTATTGAGGGATATTGGAATTATGAATTTTGGATGTGCTATGAATATTACGACACTGTAACGTCATTGAGCGACGAAACAAGCTCAACCAATAGCAGCGCTCACTAGAGCCCTATATATGTTCTTAATTGACCTAGGAAAAAAAATCACGCTTCCCGCCTGGGTACATTTATGGAGCACAGCGGTACGGTTATGTAGAAACAACATTGGTCAGGTACACTTGTGTATACATATATGTACCTCGGGTACATATCTGTAGTACCTGATACGACAACGACCCCATCTGCGACAAGCGTCCTCTGGCATTTAACATAACCTAGAAGTTCAACAACTATAAGAAACGTTACATGATCCCACATAACAACTACTAACACAGGTTATATAGCAACACCTAAAATACGTTCAAACAACAGCAATATAGTGTCCAGAATTATTAACTTAACATGCCAAGCAGATAAAAAGTAGCACAATATACCATTGTCGGAGTCCAAATCACTGTCGCCATGTTCATCATGGTCCAAATCTTCATATGACCCAACAGTGCTTGTGCTAAGATTTCGCTTCCTGCTACAACTTTCTGAAAACAATTTATGTTACATGTTTTCAACTCTAGCTCTCACTTCATTCATTCTAGCGGTTTCGTGGCTGTACATGCATGTACACAGCATCTGCTGACTGTCATTCTGTGTGACTTGGCATATTTACAACTCTTTCCTTCTAAAAGTTTATTATGGATCTAACTGAGATAAACTTTATTTTTATGTGATCCGATGAAATTATTCAATCATCATTCATCATGCATACTGATAATAAACTGTATTGGATAAACAATAGTACTAAAAGAAACGTGACAATTATTTAAAAAGTGTAACTGTAAGCAAGAAAATCCACTAGTAGTACATATCAGTGTGTAAATAAATATTTACCACAATCATGCACTGTACATGTTTGATTCATACAAGATTCCAGTTATGGCATGAGCCAAATGTTGCATGAAAGGGTACCACATCCACACTCACTCACATCCATACTCCATGTACCACATTATAACACAATACGAACAAAAATCGGAAAAGCCACCATGTAGAGGGCCTGAAGGATTAAACACAACAATTCCCAGATATCACCTAAAGCAAATTTGAAGCCATGAACTTCTCTTATGCCTCCCTCCCACACGGTTCCGACGTTGTGACTTCAAACACCATCACATAACGCCGAAATCTTGCCGGGGGGTGGGTACATCATTACGAGAATGTCAACTCACCGTTCTTGTCGCGTCGTAGCTTGGCCGACGCGTCCTTATCTTCGTGTATAAAGTCGACAATTTCCTCCCACCTCTTGTCGAGCTCGGGTTTTGCGGTCGTGGAGCTGGCCGTCCACGAGGGCACTTGCTGCGGCAAGGGCTGCGCGAGAAGAGCGCGGAGACTAGGATTCTGACTCAGCAGGTCCTGCTGAACTTCCGAGGTACTCGAGATCATGGCGACCGACTGTGCGACGTAGGCGTTGATCCGCCGCGGCGAACCGGCAGCGGCTCTCGCTGCTGCCGCCGCGATGATGGCGGCTGCTTTCTTGTATGGCAGACTAGAGGACTTGGCGGCGACTTTGGTCATCGTCGGTGCCGGACGGGCGGAGGCGGTGGACGACGCCCGCTCGTAATCGAAGAGATCGACGCAGGACTCGTCGACGCTGTTCAGCTGAGCGAGCGTCGGACTCTGCTTCAGGTCGGCCTCGTCCACCTGGAAGATGTCCTCCATCTTGAGCATGTCGAGGTCCTGGCCCGCCCAGACGAGCTCCTCCGTCGTCGTGATGTCGTCGAACTCGTTGCGGCCGGACGACGCGAGGCAGCGTAGTTCGCAGCTCGTCATCACCTCGTCTTCGATCTTCACCATGTCGAGGTCGGCCGTCGTCGCCGCGCCACCGCCGCCGCCAACCGTGCTGCCACCTGTCGGCGAGCACATGCTGCCGGTGCTGCTACCGCTCGAGCTGCTGGAGCGACAGATGCCGCCGTAGATGGACGGCACGTCGGTGTCGAGGTCGTGGAACAGGGACTGCTCGCACGGGCCGCCCAGCCACGGCAGATCCACCATCGCGCTGTGATGTGTCGGATCCATCTGGAACACCGCCTGTGTCAATCGATATTTCGAGTTTGAGTTTACCACGTACGTAATCAGTAGATCATAGTAATTAGTAATTAATAATTACTAATTAATTAATGATCAATAATTATTACCAAGTAATAATAAGATAGTAAATGCTACCTAGTAGACAGTACGTATTAAGGCACGTGATCGGAATAGAGTAAGAAATCGTAGATAGAAAAATGCTGGTAAACGTGAAATGTACGATATTGTAGGGTACATGGCATTTTGTTAACTTACAGTGACCACTCTACGTTATAATCGAGTACTAAACCTAGCAAACGATCACTTCTACAGTCGGTCACACCATAGAGCGACCGCCACGAGTTAAAAAAGGGTTCATAAAAAACTAGAAATGCAGGACGTTCCCCTCGACTTACCATTGTCGGTTGTACTCCAAGCTCAAGAATCATTGGCATAGCTTCTGTGACAGTACCCTTGGCTTCACACTTATCTCTCGACGCGTACAGTGTCGGCCATCTGTCCTGCTCCTTGCCCTCTCGCCCAGGCACAATCTCCTTGGATGCCTGCACTTCTACGATCACTCCTCTTCTTAGTCCGTGTCCTATCTCGCTCGCCAAACGTCCTTCTCAATAGCACTTGTGATCGTTCTTCTTAATTCTCAACAAACGTTTTTTTCTCTGAAATTATCCCAAATAAAATTAATTCACACATAAATTCACTGCCGCATATTCTGCATCGAACCCTACTAAAATTCTCACACAAACGTGCAAATACACAACGCTGGAAATGGCAGCCCGTACACCAGCCTAGAATTGGTTACTTCTGAATAGGACTGCCTAATTTTTATTAATTATAAAACGAGTTAAATTGTAGAAATCAATATTTTTAACATTGGCACTGCATGGTTGGGTTTTCGGTCTTATTTCAAAGACTGCTAAACAGTGCTCTATCAATAGAACCAGGCCAGGCTTGTCACACTGTACCTAACTGCTTTCAGTGTAAAACATTTATTCACTTTCCAAATTACATCCCCATTGTGAACAGAAAGTGGCACATATGTGGACAAGTAGGCCACCATGTTGTTAAGTATGCATCTCTCTGTTATTGCCTCTTGTTCTATAGAAGGATAGTAACAACTTGCATTAATGTAGACATTATGCACACATGCACACATAAATACAGGGGTAGAAATTAACTTTTGAACAAGGGAGTCCACTCCCTGCCCTTAAAACGAGGGAGTCCGCGGCAAAATGAGGGAGTCCGCAGTCTGAAGTTCCAAATTAAAGATATTAACAATAACGCATGTGCTTATTTTGAAGATTCATGCGGTTGCATGTCTGCCAAATTTTCTTTGGACAAAATACGGTAATTCCGCAAGGCCGTGCTCTGGAACGAACTAGTTAGTATAGCAAAATTTTCAGGGAGTCACACGGACTCCTGCATATGTCAAATCAAAGAGTCCGACAGTAAATCAGGGAGTATTTGACTCCGGACTCCCGTTAATTTCGCACCCTGTAAATATAGTGGCAAGTACTACATAATATAACATTTACATGGACATGTAAAAGACAGTAGAATGTATAGCTCCAAGAAACGGTATTGCTAGAGTTAGAATATAATCAAGAGTACATAATAGAGATTAATCTCTATTATGTACTCTTGATATAATGTGTATTGACGTTAGTCACACAGCCTGGTCGGGTTATAGAATGTAGTGAGTAATCTTTAGATAGCTACCGTCACTTATACTGTTATTTCTATATAGATCTTACTAGAACAAATTAACAATGCACGTGAAGTGCTTCAATCAGGATTCCTTCTTACACTGACTAACGTGGAATTTTCGACGACCCAGCTTTTGATCGTGTGACCTACAATTAAGTACGATCAGGTGGGTTGCAATGAGAAGGCGTAATACTCTTATTGTGGAACTCCTGTCGCCATTTCGAATATAACTCCTGTTATTGAATATCAGTACGTTCGCGTTCCCATACCCCCACCTGCTGAGAATGCGGAGGAAAGGTTCCGGGTAGCCCGCTCTGTGTACACACCGCCATCGCGTAAACATATTGCGCAATCGCATCAGCTGGTATGTACGTGCGCGCGCATACTGTAGGTCTAAAGCAAGTACACTCGTAGCGGGAAGATTTCGCACGTCAATACAGTAATGGCCCCACCGTAACGTTGTAAACACAGATGAACTGCGTTTGAACTACACCAGCGATGCTGCATGAAAGCAGGCCAGTGTCCCAGTTAAAGCAAAACCAGGTACGCTCGGGGGAAGGGCAACCCGATTTCATTATTTTCGCAACAAAACCTGAGCTCGATTAGCAGATGTGCATACAATCAGTGATATATTATCAGGAGTAAGATAATATAGGATCCTATATTATCTTACTCCTGATATTATGTACACTCAGCATCGCTACAAATCCTACATAGTTAGTATATCGAGGTATACTCAATATAGCGAAATATATATAGCGAAACTCAATAGAGAAGGTGGAAGCGAGTTGCAGATAGACTCAGTATAAATAGTCAGAAATACAATATATTGTACCCCTACTGTGTTAATGTACTTCGCATGAAATATACTGAAAGCTAATAACTGCCTTACCCGGCCGTTTGATCACTATATTAGTGTAATGTTCTCCTTGACCATTTACAAGGATATATAGATACTTTATTTTATTTTCTTAATTATTGCATCTCCTGGCATTATTAACGTCAGTGTTAATTGTAAACTTATCAAACAAATAATGATTTATGATTCGTGGGTTCACATAAATAATACTGCATAATAGATATCCACATCTGAATTAATCCTCTGATATTCACGGGGATTAGTTGTGTAACTGACAACACAAAGGTATGTGAAATCACGAAAGAAATGAGAATACAATAATAACTAACATTCATTTATTGTAGCTAAACATGAACCTGTTAAATAGTATCCTAATGTATTCTACATCAGGTTTCCATGAAATTTGTATCTTCCACTTCATATTTTTTATCACTGTCATTAAATTATACGCATGCCCACAGGCACTTGGAACATCTCAATAAAAAAAAGGTAAAAAAACACGAAATGTATTTACTACCAGTCGATTTTTCGATTTTTCGATTGTTCAGAGTTTTCGATTTCTACTCTCTTTCGCCTATTCTGACAACTTCCTGTAAATGCCATTCAAATGCTCCAACGTGGATCCAAATTTTAACGCGGATTCTATAGAGCATGCATGGGGAATTTTTCAAAAATACCTCCTAGAGCTAGGCCATTGACACTGTCGCCCCTAAGTTAAAACAAGTGCCGCGGAGCGACAGCGCTCATCTAACGTCTACTGCGGTGACTCTGTGGTGGAGTGGTGGGATTCTAGTAAACTCTGTTAGTCCCAAATGTGTTCACATACGCGCCGAAACAGTGGAAGGCACAGGGATGGTATCAGGAACCTTCTCAAAGGAATGTTCGTTGTGATCGTTATGAAAGTTGCCACGAGCCCTCGGTCTGTAACGTGCAAAATAAATTGTCAAAATACGCAACTTTTTCGGGGTGGCAGCACGGTCGCGGGTGTCATGGCGCCGTTCAAATTTCGTAGCGTTGATGTGTAATTAATTATAACAATTAAATTAGGTATCTGGTAACAAATACGTGTGGGTACTATAGACGATTTGTTATACAGTAAGTACAGTTGTATGCAGTAAAATCCTAGAGGCTACTAGCTGTCCCATTAAATCTAGGTTTTAAACCTTAAAACCTGGTTTTAGACCTTAAAACCGGGTTTTAGGGTCTAAAACTAGGTTTTAAGCATTCGAGAGCTTAAAACCTAGTTTTAAGCTCTTAAAACCTGGTTTTAAGCCATAAAACCGGGTATTAGGCCTTAAAACCTTGGTTTTTAAGATCTTGAAACGCGTTTTTAAGCTCTTTAAAACCTAGTGTTTTATGGCCATAAAACGCCGGTATTAGCGGCCTTAAAACCTGGTTTTAAAACTTTAAAAACCCGCTATTTACAATCTAAACTAGGTATTATGCTGTTCGGTAGAAAATGCGTTTTCCATACGCATCCGCACTACGTTCAGATTGAGCTCTCTACTCTACCTCTCTCTCCTAGCCTCGGAGGGAGCTTCCTAAGGCGCCTCTCCCCTCCTTTGCGCTTCTCTGTCTAGCAAGCTCTCTTGCTCTCGCCTCCCCCCCGCCCTCCCTTACTACCCCTCTCCTTCTAGCCTACTTCTCCTCTAAAGCTCTCCCTACTCTCTCGCTCTCTTTCCTCTCTCTAGGCCTCCTCTAAGCTCCCATGCTGGGCTCTCCTCTTCCTCCCCTAACCTCCTTCCTTCTACCCCTCTCTCCCTTCTTCTTGAGCTGCTCCTTCTCCTTTAACCCCAAGCGCTACTCCTCCCCTGTAGCCTTACTCCCCGCTGCCTCCTCCCTGCTCAGCTCCTCTCCCGATGCTGCCCCTAATAAAACAAAGAACTGCAGCGTGGTTTGATAGTGAAGATTAGGGAGCTTATTCTTGGAAGAGATTACTACTGCTTCATAATAGGAGTAAAGTATGAATTACAATACCAAGGATTACTCTCTC
>NW_014577588.1:190337-193583 GCF_000485595.1 Priapulus caudatus
GTTTTGACGATCCCCCCTGACGTCCCGAATATCGTGACCGCACGTCAAGCGGTTAATATTTGTGCCCAACTGTTGACGCACGGACGAACGGCCGGACGGACGCACGCTCATGCGATTCTACAAGCTGCATCTGACTATGTCAGATGAGCTAATGTTTTGACAAAACAATTGTTGCAAATAATTTTAATAAGTATTTCACAAGTGTGGCATCAGACTTGGTGAACGATCTACCACAAAAGGAAGAGACGTATGATGAGATTAGTCTTCAAAATTATTATAGGGACAAAGGCGTAGTAGAAAATTCATTTACTTTTACAACGGTGGGAGAGGAAGAGGTACTACGGGTGCTGAAAAACATTAATACAGGCAAGGCTATTGGGTTAGATATTTATAAAAAATTTATAAAAGATGGATCAAACGTTATTTGCTCAGCTCTTACACATGTAATCAACATGAACATGTCATTCATCAAAGGAAAAATCCCTGATGACATGAGCAAAACAGAACCCGGAAACTATAGGCCTGTGTCAATTTTAAGTGTCATGTCCAAAGTTTTGGAGCGAATACTGGAATAGCCTGGCTATAACCAAGTACGAAGTAGAGAAATATTTATTACTAATAGTAATAGTAATAGTAATAGTAATACTAATATTACTATAGAAGTTTATCGCAGTGGCTGGAGGTACGCCAGCCGTCGGTCGTTAGGGTCAGGGGTTGGGGTTGGGGTTAGGGTTAGGGTGGTTAGGGTCGGTCGTTAGGGTTCTTGCTCATCTAAACTCTCAAATCGTGAATTTATTTCCCAAGGCGTTATTTCGAAATCTAGCGCCACCGCCGCCATCTTTGTCTCGTTAAGTATGAAAGCGAATGGACTGGCGTACCCGTAGCCTCGAGACATTAAGATACGGCTGGCGTACCTCCAGCCACTGCGTTAAAATTTATACACAGTTTGGAACCGTGTACTTACTGAATAGATTTAGGAAATATAAGCTCACCGTACTAACGTCAGTTATAACTTGGTTCTGTCTGGGTGTCTTCTCGCTTGTTTATCCGTATCTCCGATGTATCAAACAAATTTCTTGCACAACAAAATTATAACAAGTCGCACCAACACCAAAGCGTGTGAATCAGCTGGTTTGTTTTGGTTTTGTCCAGTTTTGTCCAGGGAAGAATCGAGAACGCGTACGTCACGTGTCAATCAAAGCAAATATCCAATGAAAACACTGTTTCGCGCTATGAAGATCACATCTGCACTGTGGAATTTTCTGCAAAATACTAGAATTGCAAGCTTTCACCTACGTCTTGCTTACGATACATAATTTATTAATTTCCAAACAAATTTCCGACTTTTCCCACAAATTAAAATTTAACGAACACCGCGAGATGTAACTAATTCATCAGGACACGCCGAGCACACACGCCCATCACCACTAATCCCACAATGCAAAGCGAACACAACCATTTAGTTTATGCCCGGCGTAAAATATTTTTTCTACGGTACCATAAAACGTACTATTCTGTGTTTATGAATTGAAGTTGCAATGTCTTAAGCACCAATAATCAGTGTCATGACATAACGTGTACAGGTGATTAATAAAAAGCTAAAAACGCCTGCGAATCGCAGTTTCAAAGACTGAAAGAGGAAGATACAGCACTTCTAGCTATGACGTCACATGTTTTGATCCTAAACGCCACGTGACTGATGTAAACACATATAGGGACTGTCTCCTTGACCTTTGTTAGGTCATATTTAGGTGTCATGGCTCGATACAATCCTGTTTATTTGTAATATGGCTGGCTAATCAGTAATCACTAATCTTCCAGGCTTACCTAGTACCGAACATCGACATAATATTAATTATTATTCAAGTAGTGAAGTACCATAAAAAAAGATGCGAATTTCAGCGTGAATTATTGAATTAGTGAATTACTGAATACTGAATTTCAAGACAAAAGTAGTTGTGTCACAACGGCTGAGCCATTACCAATTCAGAAACACAAGTAAATAGTTTTTCTCGCTCCATTCATTAGAATGCAATGGTGGCAAGGAAATATTCGAACACCGTAAAATGTTATAAGCCCCAAAATTTTGTGTTAAAAAGTTGTGTATAGGTGTCGCTGCTGTAACAGTGCTGTTTGACTGGTATGACTTTTGTGCTGGCTTTGACTTTTGCTGGTTTTGACTTTTGTCCAAATCAAGGAGCTCAAATATGAATTTTGCAACTCGGGTAGGCCTATATTAATTATTTGTTTTATATTCGGTGGTAAGGCGTCTGAGTCTGGTTTTTATGTTCAGCGCTTCTGAATTACCATTGCTTGCATTACATCTTGATTACATGCATTGTAATTTGTATACAATTATTTGGACATCATGTGATCATGTCATGACAGTCACACTGACAGTAGTCTGACTCTAATCTAAGACTAATACTTAATAGTAATAGTAATAGTAATAGTATTAGTAATGGCTGTGTCTCCTGCAACGGTACCGTCGCCGATTTTTTTTCTCTTAAAGTCACGGTACTGACGGTACTGACGCCTGATTGGTTGAGCTTGTTTTCTCGCGATATACATAGTACATCCAAAATTTTTATTTCAATATGTCGCAGCAGTGTAATGGTTAGCACGCTGGCGCCAAGTATGATTTGCGCAACGTAGGGAGAACCCTGCCATAGAAATTATACGATTTAAGGAGCATAAACCTTCTTCAACCAAATTTAGCTTTTGAAATTTCACTGTGACATTGTAGCCTCATAGTCATACATCCAGGCATGTATAGATTCTACTAGCATACCCGGCAGTCAAATTCTTTCTAACAGTAAACAAATCCATGTTTAACCCTCCTCTTGAGGGTCAAAAGGTTATCCGACACTTACTCTCCACATGTCAGCAGAAAGTACACTTCATGGTCCTTTCAATAAAACCATAAAAATGCTAGGTCACCGCTGAAACAAAAAAGTTTTTCAATCGCTCCGTCAGACCGTGTCCTCAGAAAATGTCTAAAATCTGCCCTGTGCCCCATTGACCTTTGACCTGTGACCTTTAATTTCAGCACAGTGATGGCTTTTCTTACCATGATGCTATACACCGACTATCACGAGCCTAGGTCGAGCCGTTTAGATTTGTGCCGCAATTCTGCATTTTCTCCCTATACCCTAAGTTAAGGAGGGAATGTTCCCCATTCTTTTACACCTCTTGACCTTTGACCTGTGACCTTTAATTTCAGCACCGTGATGGCTTTTCTTACCA
>NW_014577588.1:195941-200159 GCF_000485595.1 Priapulus caudatus
GCATATTAGATAGTACCAGGGTACGTTCCGGCAGTACGCAGGGTGACATAGACCCTATGAGCAGTACTAGTACTAGTAGTGTAGTGACTAGTGTACTATTACTAAGTAATGCTGAGAGGGTCTATGTGACATGTCCCCCAGGGTACTGCCGGAACGTACCTTGGTACTATCTAATATGCCGGACCGTACCTCGCCTACTCCACTAACGAGTCTAGGGAGTCGCCTACGCCTACTCTCTAACCCTAACCCTAACCCTAACCCTAACCCTAACCATATCAAATAGTTACCAGGGTACATTCCGGTATACCGGACCGTAACCAGGGTACGTTCCGGCAGTATCCAGGGAGACATAGACCCTGGCAGCCTTAGTAAGGATGGTTGCTCAAATTTAGACAATATGGCGTGAGCGATCAGCATCGCTAGTATACACTAAACTAGAAACATATTCTCAACACGGGTACTGGGTGACGACTCGACTGCTCACTGTACTGAACGTGCATGATGCTATACTATACTATAGTTAGCTTCAAGGATATAAGAGCTGTCCACAATTTATTTTCGCAATGTGCAAATGTGGACAGCTATTATATCCTTGGGCCGTATAGTCTATACTGATACGAGGGGTACAGTCAACTGTACCAAAACTACAATTTTAAATGTGGATGTGGTGACAGTAAACAGTATGTCCTTATTTCACATTCACTTTCTTGCCTCACCTTACTTGATTCAGGTTTGATCTTCTTGCTGTTAATTGCAGTTCTTAAAGCACAGCTCCCCGTGTCTGTGTAAAATTGTTGCGCCATGCACAGAACAGCCGCTGAAGCACGCAGCTGCGCTGTATTGCACAACTCCCAGCAAACCACTCACATGGCTGTCAGAAGAGGAGACAATGATGAGGGATACTGGTGAGGCGACTAAAACCATATCGACGTCGACCGTACTAAGCCTTATGGTTGTAGTCAGTTGCGTCTTATTCCATTTATTTAGATTTTTGTAGAGATTTCATTGCATATTGTCAGTGCATCTTGGGCCAATGCCCAATGGTTTAACATAATTATGCAATTGCTAGGACACTACCAAAATATGCTTTGCAGTTTGTAAATGATATGTGACTGCTTAGAGTAATAAAGCTGTATGTGTCACCTCAGATATATTGTCAAGATCAGAAATAAACAAATATACACATCATTCATTTCCTTCTAATACATGTGCATGTATCATAAATAAATTATGTATACTATCACAGTATAACATAGTAATATATATATATTTGTTTATTTATTTATTATGATCCATATCAGGGGTCGAAAGTAGCGGTATCCCGATATCCGCGGGATAGTAGATTCTTGTGTTGGATATTAGATTTCAATGCTTGGTATCCCACCGCGATAGTAAAAAAAAAATCGCCAAAATCGGAATTTTTTGAGTGGTTGTTGAGCATATTTGCAAGCGTAAGCGTGGCCGATGTTGATCATAAATGTGATGTGTATACATTGTATCAAGCGAACCAGACAATGCGTCTAGACAATACGTCTGCAGTGTACTTGTCTGTGCATATCTGTGAATCTGTTTTCATGTTTTTATATAATAATTACATTACATATTAATAATTTTCAAATGCTATTATTGCATATTTCAAGATTTTGGATATATATCAACATACCAACATACCAACATTGTTGAAATTACTATCCAAAAAATGGGATACCAGATCTTTGGGGGGGGGGGTCGAAATTAGATTTTTATTATGGTATCCATTTGGGATACCAGGTATTGAAATCTGGTGTCCCCCCAAAGATCTGGTATCCCATTTTTTGGATAGTAATTTCAACAATGTTGGTATGTTGGTATATATCCAAAATCTTGAAATATGCAATAATAGCATTTGAAAATTATTAATATGTAATGTAATTATTCTGTGACCTTTTCTGTGTTATGAGAGCTATATAAACATGCATTTTCAGTTAGGAAGTATGCCACAGAAAAGGTCCAGCCACTAGTAAAGCAAATGGATGCAGAAGCAAAGATGGACCCATCAATATTTAAAGATCTTTTTGCTCAAGGGGTTAGTAAAATATATATTGCTTAACATTTTCTTTCTCTCTGACTCATTGATATAATGTGTTCTTGTTCAGTCACAAATGTTGTAACCTTAAAAATGGAGTATAACATACATTCTATGCACCCATCACAGTTTCACTAATCAGGACATATACCAGAAATGGACCCCACCTCTGTGATAGGTGATAGATTACTGTGTTTGACTAATGCATTGTTATGTAACGATGTGTAACCATTGAGCATTATGCAAGCATGGATAGGGTCAAGTCCTACCTATGTAGCTCTTTGCTCTGTGACAAACCCCTCCTACACATGGTCGAGTAAATGGCTGCATTAGTAGCGCTAGGTTAAACACCTCACTATTTTCGCCGTTGTAGTTGATGGGAATTGAAGTCGACGAGAAATATGGCGGCTCTCATTCGTCGTTCTTCTCGACTGTGCTTGCGATCGAAGAACTCGCTAAAGTTGACGCCGTCGTGTCACTTGTCTGTGACCTTCAGAACACTCTAATCACGTCCTTGATGCAGAACTTTGGCACGGAGGAACAGAAGGAGAAATACCTGCCAAGATTATGCACTGATATGGTGAGTACTATTAGAAAAAATGTGTCATCTTTCATCTGGTTTGGTAAACAACTATGTAGCTGAAAGCACACATCCACTGTATTTTATAGTTAGTAGTAACCTGGCTATACTATTTAGGTGTCTAATTCTACCCCTTTAAAGAAATTCATTGACATCTGGAGAGGTTTTGTTGTTGGTTTTCGACTGTAAATTTGGTTATTGTTGTTAGGATTTTCGTTCCTATAATGTGATTTGCGTGTATACCAGGTAAAAGCCAGAATTTATGCAGCGTGGCACGGTTCATCTAATATCTGTATCTCCCCGGCAGATTGGTAGTTTCTGTCTAACTGAGGCAGAATCAGGATCAGATGCCTTTGCTTTAAAGACACGGGCAGTAAAAGATGGCAGTTCTTACATCATTAATGGCACAAAACTATGGATTACTCAAGCCCATGAAGCTGGACTATTTTATGTCATGGCTAATGTGGCTCCTGAAAAGGTATTTGTGGTTGAGGTTGACGTTTTTTTTTGTCATTTAGAGCATTTACAGATTAAATAGTAGAATTACAGTTACGTAAAATATTTGCATTGTGAGATTCATTGCACTGAATCTTTAGTCTTTACCTAATATTAATCGTGATAAAACCAAATAATTCAAAACAGCTATGCTGAAAATCAACTCAAGTTAATACATTTAGGGTTACAAAGGGATCACATGCTTCATTGTGGACAAAGGCACTCCAGGCTTGAGTGTGGGACCAAAAGAGGACAAGCTGGGAATCCGTGCATCTAGTACATGCCCAGTACATTTTGATAATGTGAAGGTGAACATGTATTCAGATTACATTACAGTAAACTGATTTATCTCACCGTAATTGGTTTAATTCGAAGTTTATTTGTGCAGTTAATCTGTTTATTTGGCAACATCCCAGTTGGCCTATACTCCCATTTCGCCTACACCCATTTCGCCTATCGTCCCATTTCACCTATCGTGCCATTTCGCCTACTCCCATTTCGTCTACTCTCAGAATCGGCAATATTCCCATTTTGCCTACTCCCATTATGCTACTGTATTTTCTATTTTTGTCAAGTTTTGTTCTTATTATTTGTACCTATGTTTTTTACTGGTTCCTGTAGCTTATGTATGCCAATCAAAACCACATTTTATTATTTATTAACGATTATTTAATGAACAAATCGATCGTAGACGAAATGGGATGGGGTAGATTTTGAGCGTAGACGAATTGGGAGTAGGCGGAATGGGTGTAGGCCAACTAGGAATTTTGCTGTAGGCGAAATGGCAATTTTGCCATAGGCAAAGTGGGAGTAGGCCAACAGGGAATAAACCCTTTACTTACTCAATATACGTAGCTAGCAAAACACTTGTACATAGGGCCCAAAGCTCAGTGGTTGACAGAAATTTTGGTGGACGTTGGTTATATATATCATCAAGAGCAGATAAAGAAGGAGAGCGTACAACGGTAAAATGCTGAAACCATGCTGCAGTATTAGTCGAATTAATAAACTTTTCCCGTTTTATTTTGACGATCCTTTGCAGTATTATCAGGAGTGTATCAATATTGATACACTCCTG
>NW_014577588.1:200549-213042 GCF_000485595.1 Priapulus caudatus
AGCTAATCAATAATACTGCAAAGGATCGTCAGAATAAAACGGGAAAAGTTTATTAATTTGACTAATACTGCAGCATGGTTTTAGCATTTTACCGTTGTACGCTCTCCTTCTTTATCTGCTCTTGATATCATTCCTTACTTGTTTCGGTTTTCTAGGTTTCAGATAGGAACGTCATTGGAGAAATTGGCCATGGTTACAAGTATTCGATTGGGCTACTGAATGAGGGAAGGATTGGTATTTCTGCACAGGTAAGGTAGAGTAAATGGCATCCTCCAGCTAAAAAGCTATTATAGATTACTGAACAAGTCATGGGTAATACATATTGTGTTAAAAATTACTTGAAGAACTACATGAAGGAATTACAAAACCCATTGAGGTCCAGAAAACTTTGTATCTCTGTTGAGGAATATTCATTATATATGAATAATACATTGTAAACATCATATCTTTTTGAGCGCACCCTTTGAGGCAGGTAGTCTGATAGCCACACAACTCACACGTCTTATTGACATCATACGCAGTACTCGACAGAGGAATGGCAATATGCAAATGAAGTCACTGCACATAAAATTTTAAAAACTACCTCTAAAAAAAATGCATTTTGCCAATTAAAAACTTAATTGGAGGAATAAGTCTTCCCCTGGTTAAGAAAGTTAGAAAATTTACTATTCACTGCACAAATTTCAATATTCATCGCACATGCGACATTCCCAGATGTATGCTTCAGTTCTCTTGCATGCTAAAGTAGTGTTGTGATATAAAGAAATTTACTAAAAACAAACAATTGATTATTTATAGATGGTAGGATTGGCTCAAGGATGTTTTGACAAAACGCTTCGGTACGTAATGGAACGAAAACAGTTTGGAAAAATAATATGGGATTTTCAGGTATGACTGAATGTGATGAATTTTGGCACATGTGCCATCAGTAGTCTAATTTTAATTTATTTCTACAAATTTAGGATGACAAAAGTCCTATTGAGGTAGTTTCACTATAACTGCCACTTAAGAGAAATATAAATTGTTCTTTACAGACAGGTGTCTAGTCTGTAGGGGTGATTTCATTGCATAATTGCCACTCGAGCGACAATAGGTTTTTTATTCTGTATAGGTGTCTACTAATACAGCGTTGACTGTATTGATCAGTGCATTATATTAGTTTCATCACATGTGACAATAAAATCTACATGTAAATATATGTCGAACCAGCGTAACATAATAAAGTGACCGGCAGTGACGAATGTTCATGTCATATTTTCACGCAACACGCTCGTTTCGAACCACCAGGCCATGCAGCACCAGATGGCTCAGGTGAGCACCCAGATTGAAGCTGCGAGAATGCTAGCGTACAACGCCGCACGTATGAAGGAGTGCGGCCAGCCGTTTGTCAAGCAGGCTGCCATGGCGAAATTCACCGCATCCGAGGTGAGTCTCGATCAAATGGTGAACGGTGTGCAGGGTTTCTTCTCAGGGAAAGTTAGACAAAGGAGGTAGTGGCCAGTTTGGGAAAAAAACGCGCATGTAGGCACGCATGCGGACGCTGCAGGCAGATGCGGGGGGAGAGAGGGAGCTAGGAGGGTTCTGAGGGGTCTCCCCCAGCAAAATTTAAAAAATTTCAATGTCTTAAAGCATTTTCACAATGGCGATGTTAAATTTGACAACGGCAGTGCGCCACTGTGCCTCTTATGTATAAGAGACCCTGGTGTGTTAGTGCTTCACAGTTCATTTGACCGAATTAAAAATTATCTACTATAGTGTAAATCTGCTGAAGCAGTTTTCCTCTGGCCCAGGACAACATTTACAATATTACTTGTCACAAAATATTGTAAAATGCATGCTTGTGTTGAGACTCGCTATAATACGATTTATCTCAATGTTACCATTTGTTTAAATACTTTTTTTACCCTTGCCAGTGACAAATTCCTATTGTAAATAATCGTTCATTCAAAAAGGTTGCTTCGCTCACGACGTCCAAGTGCCTGGAGTGGATGGGAGGTGTAGGATTTACCAAAGCAATGCCAATAGAGAAATACTACAGGGATGTCAAAATCGGTAAGCTTTCCTAGACCTGCAGCTTTTGAAAATGGTTTAGTTTGCCTGGAGAAAAAGTAAAGATTGTTTGTTCATGTGGGATTCAGTAGGATTCAGACAAGATGATGCCAATGGGCCTGAAGCTTATAAAGTCATTGTACACGCCTATATCGTGAGATTTCTTGTACGTTCCGCGATACCTTGCTAACTTATGTGCGGTTTGTCTGTGCAGTGTACAAAATTCTCTCATATTTTCAGGTACTATCTACGAAGGGACAAGCAATATTCAGCTCAACACGATTGCAAAGTGTATCGCTGAAGAGTTTTCACATACTAGCTGAGTAATATCAGGAGTTAATAAAGACAAAGTTTGTCTTTATTAACTCCTGGTAATATATAATAGAGCGGCATAGTATGTTGTTCCTAACAGAAATTGCATGTATAAACGTGATCACACTGTCATGCAAATAGTTGTATCCAAGCTCCGTTTACATGGGAACATGTTTCGTATTGTTACTATTGGATAAAATTATGAAACTGAAAAGAGATTATTCTGCCGAAAGCAGTCAAGCTAAAATTGCTCGACTCTAAATATATTAATGTTCTCCTTTTATAATTGTTGCAATTTGTTATTTGTCCTTTTATAGTTGTTTGGATTTGTTATGTAATGGTCTTCACAGTGACTACACATTCATGCAGGCAGTGTTTTCCAGTGGTGACGGAAGGTAGTGATAGGTAAAGCTGACCTTGTTATCATGGTTCAATTCTGGGATAGTTATTTGTAACAAACGTGCAATCATAACTTAGAGAATATTTTAATAACACTTAGATATTCACACAAAAATAACCTTAATCGTGGTTACCACCTTCATATTTTATTAGTGTTTTCAATGAACACACCCATATAATCGCAAAGTAAAGTGGAAAACAATGTTGCAGGCCGCAATGCCCCTATGCAAAAATAATAACAAGTCGGCTCGTATATATTTATATCATTTTGGATGCCCTTTAAAGTGATTACGTCACCGTAAATAGTAAAAGTAAAGAAAATATTTCCACTTTTTCACAAAATGTAAGTAATTCTGTTTACTTTTTATGGTTAAATTGCTGCATTAACTTCCTATTTTACTATATTGTTTAATGTAAACATACGCTCGTGACTCATACATAGCCCATAGCAAGCAATTAAAGTCAGGATGTTCAGGATTATATTTATCAAATCATCCAGGTTTTTTGGATTTTAACTAGTTGAGAAACAATCTTATCGGGTAACAATTTGACGATACGTTTAGTCCCATTACTAATTGCTTTTAATGTAAAAAATGGCAACAAAATCTTTACAAATATCACCATAGAAAATTCGTGACGTAGTCAATTTAAGGGGATACCACAATATATTGCCCGAGAACGATATACTCCGATAGCCACCAAAACAACAAGCCATCCAACACTATCATTATTAAAATTATTATTATTTATATCTTAGGCTCACCTTAATAAACTTTCAATGTCCAAAGCCTTCAAGCAGAAGTGATTCTTACACTGCTAGAAGCTGTCACCATACAGCCTGTACATACCTGTACAGCGAAGTTCCAGTTGAGAGAGCAATAATAACTTAGTTGCTCTCTCATGCAAGATGTCACCCAATGCAGCTATAACACACCTATCCACGTCTACCACTCAATAGAGCCCGATATACATAATAATCATGCATTTGCCCCTCTAGTATAAGCCCATTGAATCACACTGGTTAGAATTGCCGTACCGAAAAAGCAACAACGCCTTCATAATTTTGTAGCTATCAATGATTGTAACATTAACCTCAGATGTTGTTTCAAAACAACCACCAGCATGTGATAAGAGAGATTCCGTAGTTATGCAAAGGCAAGGTTTCCATGAAGAATTGCTATTGTAGGCGTCGGCGTTGATTTTATGCAAATGACAGGAGTGTCTTTTTCACAATGTCAACACATTCATGCAGTTGTTCCTCATTGATGACCAAAGGTGGTGACAGTCGGATCTTGTCACCATGGGTTGGCTTTGCGATAAGGCCGTTGTCACGCAAACGCACGCACACCTCCCACGCATCGTATTCTGAAAACAGAAATGTTTTTTTTATTGATTGTTTTCTCCAAACACATTCCACCAGTTACAAGGTTAACGTGTGTAATTCTGAGGCCCAACGCCAATCAAAAAATGATCTCTCCAGTGGGAGTGACTAAAGCGGGGTTTACACTACTGACTTTATGTTGTCAAATTGGTGAGTTGGACCAATTTCCCAATTCGGCAATTAACACGGAGTTGCGAAAATAGAACATGTTCTAATCTCCCGACTAGTTGCTATTGACAAGTTGCTCATGCGACTTTTGCGTTTACACTGCCGATTGTCGGTTGTATAGTTGCGAAATTGGTCCAATTTACCAATTTGACAACATAAAGTCGGTAGTTTAAACCCAGCTTAACAAGTAGCTCTAGTGAGTCGAGTGCTGCAAAATATACCAAATAGACAAGTTTTCAAGATAGCCCAATTTGTTTTTTGATAGGACGAACAGCCCTCTGGGAATTAACACAATAGTGTAGCAAACATGAAATTACAAATTGGCTAGCTGCTAGGTTTTGATCAGGGATACACATACAGCAGGGAAACATGATATGTAGTTCTATGGTACTGGGGTCAGCTTATCTCTCTCTCTCTGACTATCCGCGGGCTTATCTCTCTCCGCCACAATCCGCACTACGCAAGGCTACCTACTTGGTTCTATGATGATGGCACAGAACAGGCCCTTGCCTCTGACATTCCTCACGATCTCTTTTGGCAATTTTTTTAGTTCTGTAAGCAAGATCTCTCCTAGCCTTGCAGAGTTTTCACACAGCTTCTCTTCAAGCAGAACCTATCAAGTGCAAAAACCTGTAGTTAGCTTACGTAACACTGGCTATAGCAGACTCACACGTTAAGCTACTCTGCCAACAGCAGATAAATAATATTACAATGATTTTTACAATAACCTTCATAGTAAGTATATAATAAGTGTCATAAAGATTAATGACGGTAGCGCCCTGTAGGAGAGTTGTCTATCATTCAGTTAGATATTTGAGAGCCAGGGGGAGCTACAGGAGTTCGGCATGGCGGTTTGTAATCTCGTGTTCTGCTCAGCTACGTTTCCTAAATAAAACGAATCTACATGAAGTTAATTCTCTTGTTTGGGTTTACACAATCATGACAATAAGTTTAATAAAATATGAGAATATACGAAATAATTGTGTACGTTGCTTTATCCCTATAGCTCTTGGCGCTTGCATACGCAAGGCTGTACTGGTAAACGACCCAGTGCAAAGATCATACATGCATGCACTTGGCACTACTTCAGTCCTAAAAGTAACAATCAACATTTTTGGCTGCTACAAAACATTGAACAAATAAAATAAAAATTTGCAAAAAAATATTGCACTACGGCTAGTCTGCCAAAGCAAGAGCCCACCTGAAGTGCCGTTGTAGCTACTTTACAGGCGAGTGTGTTGCCACCGTACGTCGAGCCGTGTTCACCGGGTAGAATGGTAAGCATGACCTCATTATCCGCCAGCACAGCAGATACCTGTATGCGCGACAGAGAAAGATCGACTTACGTGCAATAGGTCAGTATACATTCTATAAAAGACTAGTGCGAAAAATAACAAACGTCACACCAAAGACTGTACAATTCACTGATAATACCCATGTGTTTATGTCAATACAGAAAATAGCAATACACTTTTACAACATATTACAAAATATGTCCAAACGTGTCTATCACCGGCCTTCAAACAACCGGAAAGAAGACGCGAGACAAAGCTTTGCCGAGTAGAACTATATCTGCATCTATATCTAGAACTATATCTTTATCTACATGTTAAAAAAGATGTCAAAACATGGCTATCAGTGGCCTTCAAACAAGAGAAGCTTACCGGATAGAATCCGCCAGATAAAGCCTTGCCGAGTAGAACTATATCCGGCCTAACATCATCATGGTTCACACACAGGAGCCTAGAAACAATTTTTCAATTATTTATTAATTGTTATTATATTATTATATAATGTAATTTGATATTTTAATATATATACGACCTGACAGGTCCGACCAACTTCACATTCTCTGCAAACCACTTGCATACAATAACTTGGTTTAAACATTTTTTTAAACCATGGCAATGCTTTACGTGTTCTTACAGGATAATATGAATATATCAACTTAAATTACTTTGGCTGCCTGCAAGGCTAGAAACAGTTACCGGTATACAAGATTTTGGGACTCCCAAGATTGATTTTTTTCAACTTCATGTTCCTAAGTCAAATGTGTAATTTAACAGCTCTCAATGCCTGCTGCAGTGCAATAGGTATACTAACTACAATTATAGATATAATATGATTATAATCACGCTACAGCAAAAGAAGTTATCGTCAATCACACACACAGAACCCACTAATATCAATGCACACTGACAAAGAACTTGACTCTACTATACAGCAGCTACCCCCCCCCCCACACACATAAAAACAAGATAGCATACTTTCCGGTCCTGCCGAGACCAGTCTGAATTTCGTCGGCGATGAACAGCACGTTGTTCTTGGAACATATTTCCCTCACGCCCTTCAGGTAGCCTGGATCCGGTAAACGAACACCAGCCTCGCCCTGTATGGGCTCCACCATGAAGGCACACACATTTGGATCTTTGGTGGCGACCTACCAACAGACAAGAACATGGGTCGAAATCACAAGGGGCACGCGGACCCGATGCCCACATTTTAAGGCTCGGGCCTGACATTTCTAATACTAGTGTAGTGGCCCTAGGGGTGGCCACACTGGACTTTCACACGTGCTGTGGTTAGCACGTGTAATTTATTTGTCGGGATCATTTTCCGCTCCTACCGCGAAGGTAGGACGGTGATGCAGTAGCAGAAAAACCCAGAGTGAAATGAACGCCGTCTCTGTCTCTCCCTGTCGTGTGCTCCGCAGCTCAGCGCGAGTTCGTGAGTTGGCAGTGTGTCTCCCTGTCGTGTGTAGGCTATAGCTTCCCGAGTATAAGGTACACCTTCTCGGGCGTTTTCCTGCTCGTAGGTGCATGCTCTCCCTCGACGGTGTGTGTGCGCTCTCTCTCCCTCGTTCGTTCGTTCGTTCGTTCGTTCGTTCGTTCGTTCGTTCGTTCGTTCGTTCGTTCCTTCGTTCGTTCGTGGCCGTTCGAAGACTGACTGACTTTACCATTGGATCTTGGCTGCTTATATAGGAGCCTGCGGTGACGTAGGATCCAGGCAGTGCCTCCCTTTCACGTGCCTCAGGTGCCTGGCCGTTGTCACCCTCCTTGCTTAACACGGGTACGGGTGATGCAACCCCCTTGGTCCAGTATACGCATGAGCGTCGCGCCCTTGTCTGCCACGTGCTCGGCTGGCGCCACTCTCTCGCCCGGCGTGTGCACGTGATGGCGCAACTCCTTGACCTCCCACATCTGGTAGCTATGGGACCCCTCTCACCCCCGCTTGTCTGTGTCGTTGGTAAAACTTTTTACCTGTCGCCAGGAAACTTTTTATCCCTGTTGCTGTTGAACTGGTCTTTGCTTTGTATAACGTCACCCCCCCCCCTGAAATCTCCACAACTCTTCACCCCCCCTGAAATCTCCACACTAGCAAGCCTGATGGGTCTGTAGAAAATCCACCCTAGCATGCAAAACCGTCCCCGGCACGCCAGTGAGGATGAAAAGTTACCGCAGTATCGCTCACTTGTGTAAAATCCTTTACCTACAGGCCTGGCTGGCCTGTAAATTTTCAAACTTATTTTTACCCCTTCAGACGCACGTAGACATAGCAGCGAGCGTCGGTCATGACAGCAGTTGGTTGTGGGACGGACGATGTGCAAACATCTGTCTAGATAGTGATTTTTGTGGCTTAAACTCAAGGACTTTTCAATCTCAACAGTAAAATACGATTTAAAAAAATACGTACTTCTACTTGCTGCCAATACAATCGAGTCATTTTCAAGTCAAATCAGCTGACTCATCAAAAAACTGCAATCATTACTATATTTTGCTTCTGAATCCAATAAAATTGGGGATGTTTTCGACCAAAGGCCAATGGTGGAATCGTAGAATAATCGTAGTGCTATAGATGAATGAAGAATCTGACATATCGGACGATACACATTTCACCATTCGTTGAAAACGTTCAAAACTGTACAAGATTCAGAAGCAAAATATAGTTACAATTGCATTTTTACACAAAACTAACAGGGCAATTCGTGTTGTCTGATTTTAAAACTAGCAGTATAGGCCTCAATTTCACAAGACAACGACGACTGTATGCAGCTTACAGCAGATGCACTGCATACACGTATCCAGGGATGAGATTGGATAATTTAATTTTCAGCTGAAATTTTAATTAGCAAACCAGAGGAAGGCGAAGCAAGCGAGGACCCGTAGTCTCCGCCATGCTAGGGGGTCCGGGGCATGCTCCCCCAAATTTTTTTCAAAGAATGGTGCAATTTGGTGCATTGCTAAGCTACTGACACATTATAAGAAGACGCTGAATACCTTTCAAAGTGCCAAAAGGAACAACACGAACTATAATAGGGAATCAGGGGCTGAAAATAGGGCAAATGTATTAAATGTCCAGAGAGACCCGGGTACAAGATGCGTTGACGCAAAGACATGTGTGTGTTCCCGACCGCGAGATGCGGTTAAGCCGCCGCACTTCCGCGGGACTGGCGCACGGCGACCGCGGTGTGTCTCCGACCACGTGATCGCCAGCATCTTACGTGCCGCTCCTAGACATTCGCGGCGGGCCGGAGGACGGGCGGCGCGTGGCGAATTCGTATGCGTGGGCAAGAGTAACATCGTTGCAGTTTCGTCGACAGCCGGCTCGGCGTATGGCCGGCCTTCGCGGGGGGCAATTTGCTGTGCTGCGCGTGCAGAGCCGCGCTGTCGCGGCAGGGGCGAAGTTTTGTTGGCTGTTGCTGCTTTGCGAGTGAGTCACTCTAGCTACGTGTAGAAAACTGGCACGGGCCACGCCACCGTCGGTGCCTCGCGCAGTATTGCCCGCCAGCAGCGCAGGTGGCACGCGACGAGTGCCATCGCCGGAGGCACGGCGTCGGGGTCAATAGGACTTGTAAAAACTCGACCTACGCATGTCAGGCGCCGCGCCAGGGGCGCGCGAGGCGCGTTTGAAGATCGATCATCTAGGCCGCGGCCACACCACGGTGGAGCGCGCGTACGACACTGCTGCGTAAAAAGCTCTNAGTTGGCAGTGTGTCTCCCTGTCGTGTGTAGGCTATAGCTTCCCGAGTATAAGGTATACCTTCTCGGGCGTTTTCCTGCTCGTAGGTGCATGCTCTCCCTCGACGGTGTGTGCGCTCTCTCTCCCTCGTTCGTTCGTTCGTTCGTTCGTTCGTTCGTTCCATCGTTCGTTCGTGGCCGTTCGAAGACTGACTGACTTTACCATTGGATCTTGGCTGCTTAAATAGGAGCCTGCGGTGACGTAGGATCCAGGCAGTGCCTCCCTTTCACGTGCCTCAGGTGCCTGGCCGTTGTCACCCCCCTTGCTTAACACGGGTACGGGTGATGCAACCCCCTTGGTCCAGTATACGCACGAGCGTCGCGCCCTTGTCTGCCACGTGCTCGGCTGGCGCCACTCTCTCGCCCGGCGTGTGTACGTGATGGCGCAACTCCTTGACCTCCCACATCTGGTAGCTATGGGACCCCTCTCACCCCCGCTTGTCTGTGTCGTTGGTAAAACTTTTTACCTGTCGCCAGGAAACTTTTTATCCCTGTTGCTGTTGAACTGGTCTTTGGTTTGTCATCCCCCCCCCCTTACCTACAGGCCTGGCTGGCCTGTAAATTTTCAAACTGATTTTTACCCCTTCAGACGCACGTAGACATAGCAGCGAGCGTCGGTCATGACAGCAGTTGGTTGTGGGGAAAAATCACTATCTAGACAGATGTTTGCACATCGTCCCTCCAGCTACGAAGGTTTCGGCCCCTACATGCCAGGATTTGAGATCATCCCTTACAATGACTTGGAGGCTCTTGAAGTATGTTGACTCGGACGACGTGTGCATTCGAATAAGATGAATACGTCTAATTTAAATTCATTGCGGTTATCACGGACATGTCTGTACTGTGATGTCCATGCTATTTATATTTCTGTCGTATCTGTATCTATGTATAATGTAATTATATATCTATAATATTTTTGATGCTCTGTTAGTTGTACTCTGCTACTGAGTATAAATATATTTGTACTGATATACATCACCTTTTACCTTAAAAGTCCATCTAGGATTTGATTAGTTCACGTGTACTTCTGTCAGATACGTGTATGCAGTGCATCTGCTGTAAGCTGCATGCAGTCGTCGTTGTCTTGTGAAATTGAGGCCTATACTGCTAGTTTTAAAATCAAGACGACACGAATTGCCCTGTTTGTTTTGTTTAAAAATGCAATTGTAACTATATTTTGCTTCTGAATCTTGTACAGTTTTGAACGTTTTCAACGAATGGTGTAATAGGTAAATGTGTATCGTCCGATATGTCAGATTCTTCATTCATCTATAGCACTACGACTATTCTACGATTCCACCATTGGCCTTTGGTCGAAAACATCCCCAATTTTATTGGATTCAGAGGCAAAATATAGTCATAATTGCAGTTTTTTGATGAGTCAGCTGATTTGATTTGAAGATGACTCGATTGTATTGGCAGCAAGTTGAAGTACGTATTTTTTTAACCGTATTTTACTGTTGAGATTGAAAAGTCCTTGAGTTTAAGCCACGGGATCGGTCGACGCCGAGATGGCCGCCAGGGTTCTTCCCCAGAAGTTCGCCTCGGCGAACAGGATCTTTGCCTTGTTGTTCTCTACGCCCTTGACTTTGTACGCCCACTTCCTGGCAAGCTTGCATGCAGTCTCTGCAGCCTCAACACCTGCAGGAAAACAAGCTCTCACAGGTGAGGGGTCCCGTCTTTGCAGCACTACCTGTCATTTGTACGAGTACTGCATGCATAAAATACAAAGCCATAGAAATAACATTTCTATCGTTAGACAGAGACGACGTTGTTCGTTGCTAAGATCAAACTCGTCGTAGTGATAGGCAACAAACCAGTGTTCATTGGCAGTAGTTTATCATAACCAAACAGCTTGTGCATAAATTCTTCGTACTCTCCCAGATCACTGTTGTAGAATGCTCGTGAGGTAAGGGTCAAGACATCAGCCTATAAAAAGAGAGGGGGATGTACAAGTTCAGTCCTCATACACTGCACGCCTGATATGCGGAGGACATATTAATTTTTTTTACACATATTTACCCCACCTAGCGATCGAGCAGACCACCGATTCACGATCTCATAGTGCTCTCTAACCATCTCACTCTTTATTACATACAACAGCATGCAGCCTTGCGTTTTTAAGTAAACGCAAACGCAACACTGACAGTTGCAGATATTACGATGCAAGACACACACTGAATGAACACATACCTGTTCTTTTAGCGTCTGTGCAATCCGTGGATGACAGTGACCTTGATTTACTGCACCGTATGCACTCAGAAAGTCAAAATATCGGTTGCCATCGACATCCCAAACATGTACACCTGAAAGAAAGTAGGTCCCACTCCTTGGTCCTTGGATGTCATTGGTCATGTTGTAAATTACAATATAACGATCAAGCGACCGGTCACCCATCTGATTAAACTTTGCCACACACCACACATAAGACATTTTTCAAGAACGATCAAGGATATCTGTCTCACCTTTTCCCCTACACAATGCAACAGGCAAAGGATGGTAGATGTGCGCACCATACCTATCCTCCTTATCAAATACTTTCTGTGTCTTTGCTGATGAGGATGAACTCTGTGTGCTGGCGGCACGCACAAACAACTGTGACACTTGCCGTAACGGATTGCCTACCCGACTCAACATAGTGACACTTCTGAAAAAAAAAATTTTAATTACCAAACGTGAAAAATCATAACCGTATATATATAGTCAGGTTCACTATGTCAATAAATTTCATTTCGTTCAGAATTATGGTAGATTAGCAAACCTATGCATTTTTGGAAAGGTTATAACATGAGGAATTCGAAAAACAATGTTTACATTTGCGGAGATACCGGCATGGCCGCCATTTTGGATTTTCAAANAAAGCTTTGTCTCGCGTCTTCTATCCGGTTGTTTGAAGGCCGGTGATAGACACGTTTGGACATATTTTGTAATATGTTGTAAAAGTGTATTGCTATTTTCTGTATTGACATAAACATATGGGTATTATCAGTGAATTGTACAGTCTTTGGTGTGACGTTTGTTATTTTTCGCACTAGTCTTTTATAGAATGTACTGACCTATTGCACGTAAGTCGATCTTTCTCTGTCGCATATACAGGTATCTGCTGTGCTGGCGGATGATGAGGTCATGCTTACCATTCTACCCGGTGAACACGGCTCAACATACG
>NW_014577589.1:0-1606 GCF_000485595.1 Priapulus caudatus
TGTGTGCGTGTGTGTGTGTGCGTGTGTGTGTGTGCGTGCGTGCGTGTGTGCGTGCGTGCGCGCGCGTGTGTGTGAGGAGGAGGGAAGTGAGAGGAAACGCAGCAGGTTACAGAGAAGACACACGTCGATAATTCAGAGAAGAGTCAGTCGAGATCACAGAATTAAACACGACTCTGCCATTACCTTCGTTTTTTGATCGCACAACTTTTTGTATATCGTTCTAAAACAGGTAAACTCGATATTATTTGGCTGGCGCACGATTTTCAAGTTCGCACCGACTGTGTTTGGCTTCATTTGTTCCTCTGTTTAGTGAGGTAACGTTTGCATCGAGTCTCTAATGACATCCTCATGTTTCATCGAACGAACCGACTCCACCCTAAACATTGCCAGCGTTCGATCACCGGTTTACGATGATGTACGCGGTTATGTATCAGCTCAGGGCGCTCGCACGTGTTCCCAACTCCTAGAGTCTTTGTATATAGAATATACACAGGAATTCTATATACATGGACGTAATACCAACTCCGCGCGATACCCCAGAAAGTGTGTGACGAATTACACTGAATTTAAAATTATAATCATGTTTGAAAACTGCTCGACGGCTCGCGGCTTCGTTGTTATCGATCGGCGGGTATAGAGTCGCTGCCGACGATACCGCAGACGACAAACCACGCCGACACACTCACTCCCGCCGGAAAGCCCCGCTGCAAAACAACGCCCCCTGTCGGACATTAGGCTAATTTATGCAGAGCCGCGCACGCGTCAGCAGCAGCTTGTGTGTGTGTGTGTGTGTGTGAGATAGATAGCGATGATGTGCGAGTCAGTGTAGTACGTGATTAGTTCGGCATACTTAGCTGCTACGTTAGCTCGAGGGGGTTGTTGTCGCAGATTTGTCACGCCGATGTTTGGAGGACAGAGTCTGTGGCTATAGTTAGGATGTAGAATTTTGGTGGAGTAGCGTTTATATGATGGTTAGGAAGTAGAACGAGGTGCGGTGGGGAGGTGGGGTGGTGCGGTGGGGAGGTGTTGGTGTTGGTGTTGGTGTTCAAGTTTGGTGTTGGTGGTGGTGTTGGTGCTGGTGTTGATGTTGATGTTGGTGTTGGTGGTGGTGGTGGTGTTGGTGTTGGTGTTGGTGTTGGTGTTGGTGTTGGTGTTGGTGTTGGTGGTGGTGGGGTGCGGTGAGGAGGTGTTGGTTGCTGGTGGTGGTGGGGTGCGGTGGGGAGGTGTTGGTTGCTGGTGGGGGTGGTGGTGGTGGTGGGGGAATGATTTGTGCTGGCGGCGATATATAGATGCTAAGTTGCTGCACTAGAATCGATAGCGAGATATTCCGGGAATGTAGCAATCTTGTAGCACGTCATCAATCCTCGGCCAGTGTCTCTTGCTTCGCGTTGCCATGGCGACGGCTTTTTCCACGACTGTGCCATCATCCTTATCGTCTGCATTGACGTCATTCGAATGTTTTCAGTTTCAGGATGCAGCCGACTGAATGCGCTCCACTCCGTGCGGCCGTAGCCTTCGTGCGGGGTAATGCGTGTGCATGCGTGCGTGCGTGCGTGCGCGTACGTGCGTGTGTGAGTGCGTGCGTGCGTGCGTGCGTGCGTGTGTG
>NW_014577589.1:6216-12013 GCF_000485595.1 Priapulus caudatus
CGTGCGTGCGTGTGTGTGGTATGCGAGCGTGCGTGCGTGCGTGCGTGCGTGCGTGCGTGTGTGTGGTATGCGAGCGTGCGTGCATGCGTGCGTGCGTGTGTGTGGTATGCGAGCGTGCGTGCGTGTGTGTGGTATGCGAGCAGGCCCGTGGGTAAGAAAGAGTAAACCGTTGATGGCCAGGACGATGCAACAGACATATATCTGCGCGCGAGCGGAAGAGTGCACTTCTCTGCATGCAGCGTGTCCCGTCTCCTTGACAACGGCGATGTGTTGCCGGAGTGTGTGCACACAGCCTCCCAAGGTGACCTCATGACCTTGACGTACGGCTGACCTGATGAAGGTCACACCTGACTCGTTAGCTCGTGCGTGGGCGTGTGCGCAGACGCCCACGGTTCGCCGCTCTCGCTGTGTTGTCACGCAATTCTCATTATTCATCTACGAGGGGGACCGGCTACATATCGATTAAATTCCAGCACGGATACCGAGAGGAGGGGCAGACGGACAAGGAAGGAGTGCATGATGACGCATATAACGGTCAACCATCTTTAGAGTTCTACCAGTGGTCATCGTACGTAGTGACCCGCGATGACCTCAAACCAAGATGGCGGGGATGTGGGTTTACAGCAGTATGGACAGTCGGTCGGTCGGTCGGTCGCGCGGTTTCTGCCGTACATACACCGTATTTACACGCCAGCAGAGCAATTTCCCGTTCTGCGCTATGACTACGATATCGATCCTATGTGAGGGGAGGAGAGAGGAGGGGAGGGGAGGGGAGGGGAGGGAGGGAAGAGGAGGTGAGCGTATGTCGTATGTGTATATGTGTATGCCGGCGTGGGTTCCCTGATAGCGATTAATGTGCGGGGATGTAATAGTGGCTCATTGATTCTTGTCGTATAGCGCTCCCAGCACGTCTTCACGTCGTATATATTATGTACCACCTTGGTGTTTACGCTCCCGTACGCTATGCTTACGGCAACGTGGCGGTCGCCCCTCCCCTCCCGTACGTGCGCCGTCTAAAGCGGGAGGGAGGGACTCGAACCTGTTACCGCTGTTGTCTGGTGTTCGAGTCCCGGTAGCAGACTGCACGTACTGCGGAGACGGAAGCCACGGCTGGCTTCCCCGCATCGAATAAAACTATGCCGAAATAGCTACTGAATATTTAACTTCATTATTACATGGTTCGTTCTACTTACATTATTGGACTTACAAAAATCTCAGACACACAGACACAGAACACAGATACACAGAACAAAACGAAATAGAAACAGAACGAAAACAACACAGCGCCCCCTATTTTCAGGCAAATCTTTACCTTTTTTTTGTCTTTTTTAAGACCGAACAAACGGTTTTCAACCGAGTATAGTTTAGAACCCGTCCCGTGTACTCATCGATCTCTTCTGTGAATTTTGCGCTATTTGGATCCAAACTGACGGAGCCTTTCATTAACATACATACATACATACATACATACAACATTCGCCAAATTATAGTAAGATTGCTGATGTAGTATAGCCTACACTCATGCAAGGCATGGCTGCCTACATCAGGGCTATAAATTCGTAATTGTGAAATTATGGAAACACAGACATATTTCTGAAATTGAGAGTTGGTAAATTTAGATATCAATACTCAACGGACTGCTAATGGATTATCGATTAGCATGAATTAATAATGCGTAAAGAGGTAAGCACTACGAAATACTTCACTTGTGTATCGTTATAGACGTATCCTCGTGTAGCTAAAACATCTGCTACCTCTGCATTCTTTAATTGCTCTCCCAGATGCTATTAACAGCTTGATGAAGCGTAATTAAAGGCGCGTTTGTTTGGGACGAATCCGTCTGATCGAGATCATATGATCCTGATCCGACCAAACAAACGCAAAACTTTCACCGGTTCACGTTTCGCTGTGACCTATCACGGGATGGTTCATTACAATAAACAAGCTGTGATTGGCTGAGGCGCGGGCTGCCATATTGGATCCCGTTCGAATCCGGCTCGCTAGCAGGGTCGGGTTCGTTGGATCGAGATCAAGTGATCCGACCAAACAAACAGTCAGATCAACAAATCCATCGGATCGAGATCCGTGGATCCGACCAAATAAACGCGCCTTTAGGGCATAACTCTGTATGATCATGATTCCGTACAATTTAATTTAGGCAATAGCGAAACAATTGAACCGATTATTAATAGGCCCTACCGTTTCAATTTCGTATGGTAGGAAAACAATTGTGGCGTAGTAGATTATGCTAGGTTTACATTTACCGCGTTCACGCGGTCATGGTTTGGCTCGAGCCAAATTGGCTAAATTTGGCTCGGGCTAAATTTGGCTCGGGCCGGTTTGAGTCGGAACGTTCGCACGTACACAAGGGAATACTGTCTGTCAAATTCAAATTCAAATTCAAATATATTTTATTGCACAAATATCTCACAGATACTTTGGCAGTATGTCGCGAGATGGCGGTGTGTACGATTCAGAGTGTTTACGATCCGTTCCGAGTTCAATTATCAGTCTTGAAAACGTGCATCCTGATCAAATTTTTCGAATTTTTATACTGTTTTGGACTTTATTTCGTCGAAGTACATGTTCGACACGCGACATCTACCGCTCAACCGATTTAGCTGGTGCTAAAATTTGGCTCGGGCCGGGTCCGACGTTTTTGATGGGACCAAATTGGCTCGTGCCAAATTGGCACGGCCCAAAAAACCATCCGTGTGAACGCTCGGCTCGAGCCAAATTTGGCACGGGCCCAATTAGGCTCAGGCTAAAAACGTCCGTGTGAACGCGCCTATTATGTTCCCGGCGGCCACGGCAGCCCTGTTTGCCCGAAACGTAGTGCGCCGTGGGATTTTGGCCATTTTTTCTCTGTATTCAAGTTTTGTTACAAGTTGAGTTAGGTCTTGCCAAGTTTTCTCACGGTCTATCACGGTATCCGTGACGGGCCTTGGGGGGGAAAGGGGCTCCAAAGGGGGAGGGGGAAAGGAGGCTCCAAGGCGCACTACGGTTCGGCCCGCGGTCTACCACGGATGCCAGTACGTTCCATCCCGACCCGTCACGTTCTGATGGGGTCCCTCACGTTTTTCACGTTCTGATCAAGGTCTGACACGTTTTTCACGTTCTGTCAAGGCTTTCTACGGATGAAACGTGGACGCCGGGCAGCTTTGGAGCACGTTTGTGCCCACGGTATAAAAAGAAGGCCTCTCGAGCAATAGCAATAGCGGGCAAAAACCATAATCTGCGTCGGTCTGAGCGGAAAGAGTGCGACTGCTCTGCATGCATCGTGTCCGTCTCGCTTGACACGGCGTATGTGTTGACCGGAGTGTGTCACACATGCCTCTGTCCTCCCAAGGATGCCCTATCAGGACCTTGACGTACGGCCTGACCTGAGAGGTCACACCTGAACTCGTGAGCTCGTGCTGGCCGTCGGCGTGTGCGCAGACGCCCAACGTCCGTCCAGTCTCTCGCTGTGTGTCATCGCAATTCTCATATTCATTTCTACGAGGGGGACCCGGCTACATACGATAAATGCCAGCATCGGATACCGAGAGAGGGTAGACGACAAGGAAAGAAGTGCATCGATGATCGTCATATAACGGTTCGAACTCATCTGTTACGATGTTCTACCAGTTGGTCATCGTTACGTATGACATCGCGATGGACCTCAAACCAAAGATGGCGGTATGTGGGTTACCATGCAGCATGGGCAGTCGGTCGGTTCGTCGGACGTCGCGGTTTCCCTGCCGTAGCATACATCCGGTATTACATCGCCAGCAGAGCAATTTCCAGCGTCGCGCGAGACTGTATCGATAATCGATCCTAGTGTAGTGGAGGAGTAGAGGAGAGAGGTGTAAGGGAGGGGAGGGGAGGGAAAGGGGAGGGGGCAGGAGGGAGGGAGGAAGAGGAGGGTGAGGCGTAATTCGTATGTGTAATGTGTATCCGGCGGGGTCCCTGATAGCGATTATGTTGTGTGGGGTGACGTAAAGTGCCTCATTGATTCCTTTCGGATAGCCGTCTCCCGGCACGTCTAAACTGTCGTAATATATGTACAACCTTTGGTGTTTACGCTCCGTACGGCTATCTACGGCAACGTGCGGTCGCCCGCTTCTCCCTCCCGTACGTTTGCGGCCGCTAAAGCGGGAGGGGGAACTTCTGAACCTTCCGCTTGTTGATCCTGGTGTTCGAGTCGCCGTAAGCAGACTGCACGTACTGCGGAGACGGAAGCCACGAGCGCTTCCCCGCATCGATAGGATGAGGAGGCTTGGCGAGGATCAATCAAGCCTCCGCTGCTGTGCTGCTGCTGCTGCTGCTGCTTGGTGTGGTGTGCTGCGCGCTGCTGCTGCTGCTGCTTTGCTGTGCTGCTGCTTTGTGTGCCTGGCTCGCTGGTGCGCTGCTCTGCTTGCTTGGTTGGTGCTGGTGCTGCTGGCTCAGCTTGGCTGGCTGCGGCTGCTGGTGGTGCTGCCGCCGCTTTGCTGCTTGCGCTGTCTGCTGGTGCTGCGCTGCTGCTGCTGCGACTGGTGGGCTGCTACTTAGCTGCTTCGCTCTGCTGGCTGCCTCGCTGCTGGGCTGCTGCTGCTGCTGCGCTGGGCCTGGTTGTGCTCGCTGCTGGTGCTCTGCGCTGTGGTGCTGGTGCTCGCTGGCGCTGAGCTGCTCTGCTGCTTGCGTGTGCTGACGCCGCTGCTTTGCTGTGCTTGCTGCTGGTGCGGCTGCTTCATCGGTGCTGCTGCCTGCTTTGCTGCCGGCGCGCTGATGCTGCTGCTAACTGGTGGCGCTGCCGCCTGCTCTGCTCCGGCCGCGCGCGCTGCCGTGCTGCTGCTCAGCTTGCTTGGTACTCTGCTGCGCTGGCTGCGCTGCTGTCGCTGCTGGGCACTGGTGCTGCTGTGCTTGCTGCGGCTGGTGCGCGCCGACTGCTGCTGTCTTGGGCTGCTTGCTCGCGCTGCTATGCTCGCTGCTGCTTCTGCCGCTGGCCGCCGCTGATCGCCGGCCTGCTGCTTCGCGGCTGGTTGCTTGCTGCTGCTGCTATGCTGCTGCTGCCGGCGGTGGTGGTGTGGTGGTGGTGTGTGTGTGGTGTGGTGGGGGGGGGCTAGTGGGTGGGGTGGTGGCTGACGCTGCTGCTGAGCTAGTACTACTACTACTACTACTGTTGCGCGCTGCTTGCTGGCTGCTGCGCGCTGCTGCTGCTGCTGCCTTGCTGCTTGCTTGCTGGTGGTGGTGGTGGTGCGGCGGCGCTGGAATGAGTCATCCATACATCACTCAGCCAGTCACCTCCACTGAACGAACGAGCGAGGCGACCGCGAGTGATGTGAGCGAGGGCGAGGGGCATTGCATCCGACACCGACGCGCAAACAGAGTGAAGAGAGTATCGTGCGCGCACGAGAGAGAGCGGATATATATATATATACGTACATACATACATTTAAATGTGCTCGCATCTGATTCTATTTACTAGGAGGACATCTTGACGGCGCGTCGACTTAACGCGTAAGTAAGAGAGGAAGGGAGCGAGGAAGAGAGGAAGGGAGCAGAGGAAGAGAGGAAGGGAGCGGAGGAAGAGACAGGGGGCGGACTCTCGTCGGGTCTGGTGTGTGGATGTGTGTGTTGTGTGTGTGTGTGTGTGCGTGTCGTGCGTGCGTTGCGCGGTGCGTAGCGCGTGCATGCGTGCGTGCGTGTGTATGTATGTGGGTGTGTGTGTACGTGTGTGTTGGTGCTGTATGTCAAAATGGTGAAGGTGGGAGAAGGAAAGACAGAAGAGAGGCGAGAGACGAGCAAATGAGAGAAGAAGAAGAGAGAGAGGAGAGTG
>NW_014577589.1:12746-22746 GCF_000485595.1 Priapulus caudatus
TCAATCATTCTAATCCTGAGATTTGGATTGAATTCGAATGAAGCTCTCGCTGCCTGGCCGGCTTTTATATACTCCCCTCCCAGCGCGCGCCGCCGTGTCAGACCGTCCGTAGAACGGCACGGCCGTAGCGCGCCGGGCCGATAAACCGTCACACGCCCGGAGCGCGCCGGTGATGTGGAACGTGACGGAAAGGCTACCATCACCCTTAAGCTTGCCGTGAAGAACGCGTGACAAACTCGCAGCAACCGTGCAAAACGCGCACTAAACGCGGCAGAAGTGTGACAAAACTGAAAGGACGCGTCAGATGCGCGGGGAATATTTATATCACAGTGGCTTTCCGCGTCCGGACTACGGACGGCCTCAAGTTTTGTTACGAGCCTATTACGTACCTGCCGACGTTTTGATTGCGTTCACCCCGTTTTACTACGCCTACTAGGGTTTCTCATCCAGTGACTGGCCGTGAAAATTTTCTGACAGTTTTAAAAATCTGTTCGCAGCATACCGGCAATTCACTGGCGCTGTCACGTTTGCCCATTTTCCCCACCGGTGGTCTCACGTCTCCCGTTTTGTCCACTGGTGGCCTGAACACCGTGATTGCCTAGTGGCCGCGGGAACATAATGTAAACACTAGCATTAGATAGCACAGTTGCATGATTTGTGCAGATTGTAAACTGATGCTCGGATTAACCATCTGTGTAGAGCTCGGAAATAAGGATTAAAGTTGGGGGGAATATTGTCAAACAACGACATAATATGTCATTATACATGGTAATTATACATCTTCCTAAGTAGCACTAGACTTTTTTTTATACAAATTATAATGTTAAAAATACCATTATGAGATGGTTAACTCTATCTGGTTAAATCCTAGACTATGCTGTCTATTTTGGCGTTCGATGCTGTGTAAATAGACGGTCGTGACGTAGAAAACTCATTGCGACTCAATCTATCAATATGGGACGTCACATCGCTCGATGTTTTGTGTTTTTGACAGTTTAGCAGTGTAATCAGCTAAGTGTTTGATGATTGATCTAGCTGCTGTAGTAGGCAATTACTATGTTTAGAAATTTACAGCTGCAGAGAAGCTGGCTACGTGTGCGTGCCATGTTCGTCTGGCTGCCGTATAGATATGGGAGTGGCACTCGCGTTTTCAGCTGCCGCTCGGCTGCTGCGCTCTCTCTCCTACATTCTGTTTCCACACACACGCTCCGGCTTGGATGTCTTCACATGCAGACACGCTTCTGCCACGTGTATGTAGCGTATTGAGATATTTTCGTGGTTTCAGGAGGTGGTGTGCGCGTGTATCTCTATATGCCACACAAGTAGCGTTCGCGTTGTTTTGACTAGCGCGGCTAAGCAAGTCGTTCGACACTCGGAAGCCATTTTAGAACGCGGTTATGTCATCATCGGGTAACCTTCGCGCGTGCACACACATACACACGCACGGACGCGTGTACGTACATGCGCGTACACGCACTGATGCGTGTACGTACATGCACATACACACACATACACACGCACGGACGCGTGCACGTACATGCGCGTACACGCACGGATGCGTGTACATACATGCGCGTACACACACGCATACACACGCACGGGCGCGTGTACGTACATGCGCGTACACACACACACACACGCGCACGCACACGCACACGCACACGCACGGACGCGTGTACGTACATGCGCGTACACACGAAAAGCTCACGGGTGTGTATCGTCTGTCCGACGTATCAGCTTTCAATGCCGATGAGCATGTTTTTAACGCAGGCCGTATATAAACCGTGAAGATATTCTATCCGTACATTCAGAAGCTGATATTCGTGGTAGATTAATCCGTGCGTGTATAGGAGAAGGAGGGAGCTTAGATGAGTAATATAAGCTAGGGTCTGGCACATCGTGATGGAGTGTGGGACGGGGCACATGCTTGTAGTTTCTTGATTACAAGCCGCAGACGGTAGAGAAACCGATCGCATTGTAATGACGCTCCCATCTTATGTAGCACACGCCCCGCGTGTCCAGATGAAATGTAGAAATGAAAGATGAAGTAGTTTGGAGATGAGACAGATACGAAGATCTCTATTACGGTTAAGGTGTAGAACTAGGTAGAATTATGTACAAAATCCAGACGCAAATGCTTTAGATCGTATACAATCGAGCAGTTAATGGAATGTTTCGAGTAATGGATATGCGTAGGCCATGTACGCGGGCGGTGGTGTTTCCTCAGGCACACATTAAAGTTGCGTTAATTAATTAAAACTTGCGGAAGTTAATTAGAGTTGCGGCGAGGCGTTGAAGCCGAAATATGCAGTAATCAAATCAAATCGAATGATAACACGTAAGCATTCCGTGATTACACGTTCTATCGTATTCCACGCTTGCCATCGCTTCGTTACGAGTAAAATCTCGACAAGTAAAATCTACCCGCTAATATAATGCGCGGTAAATTTCCTATATTAATGTGTTTTTTTTAGAACGCATAGTCTGTGTATTCTTCTATTCTATGTTTTGTGGTTCCGCGGCTATACCGCCGCAGCGTCTTTGTTTACCAGCCGTGCGTAAACACAGCTCAGTGTTGTCCCGGAGTCTCGTGAGCTGTAATACGAGCGTTATTCTTTGCGCTATCGGATAACCACTGTGTTGCACGGGGCAGGCGGTCTATTGGCTGAGTATAGAGTTGTATACACTTGTATAGAGACGGTGGGAGGATTGGAAGTCGTCTTATACGTATTAGCTATATATACGTCTACAGTTAGAGGAATATTTCCGAGATTCCTGCTCAGAAACGCTTAATCCGAATAAAATATAGTGAAATATAGTCTCACCTCACAGCGGATATATCACCGATTACACTAACTTGAAAAACACTCGGATTTTATGTAGCATAGAAAAATAGAATATTAACACATCGTAACACAACGAAAATACCATCGCGTCGCGAGATTTGTTAATTAAATGTGTCAACTTGTAATTAGTCGGTCGTTATCAAGTGAACTCATTCACATGTCTTAAATACTCATAATTTTTGGATTTCGGTGGTGTTTTTTTTTGCGTATACAGTTGGATGTATGATCGACCTTTATACGGGTGCAGAATGAATGTATGTGTGACTTTGTGTGGGCCGAATAGAAATTACGTTGACGTTTAACATGCGTCTCGCACCGTGCATGCATGCGCCGCCGGCAACGTCTGCAGATGGCTTAAGCTTGTTATATTGTCGCCATGGCGACACGTTCAATTTATAACGCAGACGAAACCCGCCCACGTCACGCGTTCTAAGTGCTAACGTTGTGCGTGGGGAAGGGCTGAGAGCTTGTGGCTTCTACGCTATAGAGAGTATGTGTGTGCGTGTGCATCTATACATCTAATCCAATCTAATCTAATCTACTTCTATATTAATGACGAATGCTTGTAATTCCATCCGATTTTCATCGGATCTTACGGGAATCAGGTCAAGAGTTGTGCGCGCGTGCGTGCGTGCGTGCGTGCGTGCGTGCGTGTGTGCGTGTGTGCGTGCGCGTATGTGCGCGTGCGTGCGTGCGCATGTGTGTGCATGTGTCAATATGTTGTCATTTCATTTCATGATATATATCGCTACACGTAGTGAGAAGTAAAGGTAGTAACTGGAAGGTTTTCATAGCAGTAGGTGGTGGAGCACATCAAGAAATCGTTAAACCTGCGCCGATATACCTTGGCCGTGTCAGAAGTGTTTAGTGTCTGACTGAGTAATGTTTGCAGCCCGGTTTAGAAGTAATTTGTACGCAAACAGAGTAAGGAAGCGTTTAGAAGGCGCATGAGTCTAGCGCGGCAGCAATAAATAAAGCAAAGGGACACTGATTGAGTAGAAGGTGTGCGGTTAAGTGAATGTGTGTGTGTGTGTGTTCAGATGAGTACTTGTGTATAGATGACTGATTATATATCATAGCAAGATCCCTAGGGGGAGAGGTGAGAGGGATAGAGAAGAGAGAGAAGGAAGAAGATGAAAAGGAGGAGGAGGAGGCGGAGGAAGAAGACGAAGAAGAGGAGGAGGAGGAGGAGGAGGAGGAGGAGGAGAAGGAGGAGGTGGAGGGAGACAGACAGAGGTGCCTGTTGGCGTGCCGCTTTATGCGCGTGTAATTGTGGATTGGCATAACGCCAGCGAGTATTGGATTTCCACATTCACTATTTATGAGACTGGAGGCAATTCCGAGGCGACTGGCGACACGACAGCGCCGAATGTCGTCTGCTGCTGCTGCTGCTGCTGATGCTGCTGCTGCTACTGCTACTGCTGCTACTGCTGCTACTGCTGCTTCTGCTGTTGCTACTGCTACTGCTGCTGCGGCTGCTGCTGCTGCTGTTGCTACTGCTGCTGCTGCTGCGGCTACTGCTGCTGCTGCTGCTGCGGCTACTGCTGCTGCTACTACTATGTAAGGGTGTCATCGAGTGAACGATGGGATCCACTAGTACCACAGAGACCCTGGTACTCTCTCCCGGTGACACACACACATGCACACACGCACACTCGGTGGTTAAGTATGCGGTGAATCAGCGTTGACACACATAACGAGTTTACGACGCGCGCAGGGAGCCGTAAAGAGGGAATCAACATGCCCGAGCGCACATGATTGTAAGGGTGGGGGGGAGTAATGGTCACATTATCCTAGCTGCCATTCGCTTCTATGATCAATCCTAGCTTTCTCTCGCGCTTTCTCTCGCGCTTTCTCTCGCGCTTTCTCTCGCGCTTTCTCTTCGGTCGCACCCGATGGCTTTTTGTTGTCGATATAATAAAAGTATGTCATGTCGTGTCGCTAGCTGTCACAATGTGACCATCACAAGGTCTGTCGTGTCGCTAGCTGTCACAATGTGACCATCACAAGGTCTGAGTGTCGTGTCGCTAGCTGTGACAATGTGACCATCACAAGGTCTGTCGTGACGAGAGTGTTCGTACCAGATTCCTCCGCTACGTTTGTTGTTTGCATCATATGTTGCCCCAAATATATCACGTCCCCTGCAGCTGCTGAATGATGTCGAGTTATAATGAATTCCTACGGAGAACTGCCCGTGAATGCATTCACCTGTGTGTCTGTCATGGCCGTGCTTGTATAGACGATTCATCGATAGGTGATGGGTCCGTGTGATAGGTGTACGGTGGTGACATCGCGTGGTCAGTACCGACACTGTTACTAACAGAACCATAGAAACATATATATATACTATAGAGATACACAGTGACACTAGAGATAGTATAGTATATCAGGAATGTATAATGACACATTTGTATTAATGTATTTGTATGTGTTATTATACACTCCTGCTAGTATATTATTTCTATGGAGAGAAGCGAGTCGTGGTGTCACTTCCTCGGCACGCGCGTTAATGTACGCGTCGCTACACTCAGCTATAAACATGTCATTAACGACAACATGTTATTATATATATACACAGCTCCGTGCGGCGATGAGGAATGATAAAGGATAAAGTAGAAAGTAGAACGTAGAGTGAGTCACGTGCCGAGGTGAATGTGCCTGTGTAGTCCTGCCACGGTAAACACTCGTTTCCATCCCTCAAACCACCCTCGGTCGTTTCCGGTGTGCAGGTTAAACTCCGTTTAATTGACTGTATTCTATTTTAAAATTAAGTTTTGAGTTCTTAGATGCCTTATTCATCTTTGTTTGAGTTCTTAGCTTACCAATCATCTTATATATCGGTTACCTAGTTCTCGCACCAAAATAATCACCGCAGCGAAGCAATCGATAATTAACTAATTACGTAGATGACTGCGACATAACAGCCACGTGGAAATCGTAGTTTTAATTTCCGATGTAAATTCCTTATAAGCCGTGATGAGCAGCGGCAGGGATTCAGATGACATTTGTAATTTGTTGCATGGCTTCTACTGTTACGCGCGTCATCGAGTGCTATTATTATATATAGGCTGTGCAGCTGCACACGATGGGACAAAACAAAGAGAGTTAATTAGAAAATTCGAATTTTATTACCCGAACGTGCGTTTGCCGATCGCAAATAAATGCTCAGTATTTCATTAGCTCTCCGAAGTGAAAGCGGGCGGAAGGTGTTGGACCTTGGACGTTGATCGGTTTTTTAGCAGCCGGTTGCCAGAATGCACAGAGCGAGCGTTGTGCGCTAATATTGTAAGGTGGCGAACGAATTTCGAACGATTTTCGAACGAATAAGGTGGCGAACGAAGTTTACACATTTATTTTATGGCTGTGAAGTCAGTTCTGTACGTCGCGCCAATAAACACCCACGTGCACACGCACGCCTGCACGCACGCACGCACGTACATACGCACACACGCACGCATGCACGCACGCATGCACGCACGCGCGCACGCACACACACGCGCGCATGCTGGGCTGCATCATTCGGGCAAGGGAATTAGGCGTGCACGCACACACGGACTTACATACGTAGACACGCACGCACACACCCGCGCATGTACGCGCACACGCACGCACGCACACACCCGCGCACGTACGCGCACACGCACGCGCGCACGGCTGCATCATGCGGGCAGTACAGGGGAATTAGGCGTGCACGCATGTGGAAATGCAGTACACTGGTTAGTAGCGCCTCTATCTACCGCCTCATTGACTTCTAAATGCAGCAGATAAATTAGGGTTAGGGTTAGACGTGATCGGTATTCAGTTAACACGTCGCTGGCCCGTCACGCCGGCCTGTCTGTCTCTCCTTCTCTCCATCTCTCCTCTCCGTCTCTGACTCACCACACACACACACACACACACACACACACACACAGCACGCCACACACACACGCCACACACACACACCACACACACACAACACACACACACTCTCTCTCTTTCTTTCCTCTTTCTCTTCTTTCTCTCCTCCCCTCTCTCTCTCTCTCTCTTTCTCTCTCTCTCTCTCTTCCTCTCTCTCTCTTTCTCTCTCTTCTCTCTTCTCTTGTCTCTCTCTATCCTATCTCTCTCTCTCTGCTCTCTGTCTCTCGTTTCTTCGCTCTTGTCTGCTCTCTCTCTCTCTCTCTCTCTCTCTCTCTCTCTCTTTCTCTCTCTCATCTTCTCTCTCTCTCTCTCTCTTTCTCTCTCTCTCTCTCTATTTCGTCTCTCTCTCGGTCTCTCTCTCTTCTCTCCATTTTTAGTCTCTGTCTTAATACTCACTCTCTCTTTCTATTTATCTATCTCCTCTCTGTTCTCTATGTCTCTCTGGTCTCTCATTTCTCTCTATACATATCTCTCTCTCTCTCTCTCTCTCTCTCTCTCTCTCTCTCTCGTCTCTCTCTTTCTCTCTCTCTCTCTCTTCTCTTCGTCTCTCTCTCTGCTCTCTCTTTCTTCTCTGCTCTCTTCCTCTACTTGCTTTTTCTCTCTTCTCTCTCTCGCTTTCTTATCTTTGCTATCTCTCTCTCTCTCTCTCTCTCTCTCTCTCTGCTCTGCCTCTCTTCTCTCTCTCTCTCTCTCTCTCTCCTCTCGTATCTCGACTCTCTACTCTCTCCTCTCTCTCTCCTCTCTCTCTCTCTTCTCTTCCGTCTCTCTTCTCTCTCTGCTTGTCTATCTCTCTCTTTCGCTCTCTCTCTTCTCTCTCTCTCTCTCTCTCTCTCTCTCTCTCTCTCTCTCTCTCTCGCTCTCTCGTCTCTCGTATCTCTCTTCTCGCTCTCTCTCTCGTCTCGATTCTCTCTCCTCTCTTCTCTCTCTCTCTCGCTCTCTTCTCTCTCTCTCTTTCTCTTTAGTCTCTCTCTCTCTCTCTCTCTCTCTCTCTTCTCTCTCTCTCTCTTCAGTATTTCTCTCTCTCTTTCTCTCTTTCTTTCTCTCTCTCTCTCTTCGCTCTCTTCTATCTCTCTCTTATCGCTCTTTCTTCTCTCTCTCTTCTCTCTCGCTCTCTCTCTCTCTCTCTTCTCTCTCTCTCTCTCTCATCTCTGCTCTCGCACTCTCTCTCTCTATCTCTCTTCTTTTTCTCGCTCTCGTCTCTCTCTCTCGAATCTCTCTCTCTCTCTCTCTCTTCGCTCTCTCTTCTCTCTCTCTCTCTCTCTCTCTCTCTCTCTCTCTTTCCTCTCTCTTCTCTCCTTGTCCTAATTCGATATCAGTCGCGCTCGTGAAATTACGACCGACATTTAAGCAGGGACTATATATATATATATGTAATCGACGAGGAGGTTTGTCAGCATGTCGCCCATCACTGACCCCTGTCATTTTCTTACATTGTCCGCCGCGCGCCGTGAGGAGGGAGGCGCGCATCGTCGTAACAGCTTCACACACACGCGACACACGCACACGCAACGCGCACGCAACACACGCACGATCACACACACCAGCACGACACACACACAACACCATACCACACGCACAACACATACCACACACGCACACGATACACAACAACACACACACACCACACACACACACACACACACACAGCATACACACGCACACACAATAACACACGCACACACACAGACACACACACACACTCCACGCGCACACGCACACACACACACACACGCACACGCAACACACACACACACACACACCGCGCACACGCACACTCACGCGCACACGCACACGCACACACCACACACACACACGACACACGCGGCGGCACACACAACACACGCACACACACACACACTGACACATCACACAGACACACACACACACACACACACACACATACACCTACACACACACACACCGTACACACACACACACACACACACACACACACACGCACCACACACCACACGCACACACACACACCACACACATCACAGCACATACACATACACACCACACACACACACACACACACCACACACAAACACACACAGCACATACACACGCTGCACGCACCACACACACACACACACACAACACACACACACACACACACACACACGACACATGTACTGTACAGGCTGATGTGTAACACTCTGCGCTGCACAGGACGTCTACATGGTATTGGCACATCCACTCGATGACGTAGAGCGTCACGCGCGCGTATGGTAGCTAATGACGAATTTACGCCTTGCACGGCGCGCCTGGCCGCGCGGCTGTGGTTCTCCGTGAGGCCTACCTTCCGCGCCGGTGGGGAAGCCCGCGCGGCGGGTGACACGGAGAATCGCGGCGGGTGCGCGGGTCATCGTAGCCGCCGCCATATTGATTACGTTTTGTTGGGCGCGGTGACAGTCGATCACTATGAGTTTCATATGATTCACGCGTGCGTAATTTGGGGTGGCTGACGAGTTCAGGGGCGCGGGAATTAGGTGCTGTTAACCCTCGCGTGCGGTGGCGTGCGTGCGTTGGTGCTGTGCGTCATTATAATCGGTGTGTGCGGTGGACGTAGTCATTAATATGTAGTTGCCTCCTGCTTCGGTGACGCGTTATTATGGCGTGGTAGCGGGTGGCTCGGCGCTGCTGTTGCCGAGTAATACCATTGCCGTGGACTAATGCGATGACCGTCAGCATACAGAGAGCGGTAAGTAGTTGTTATTCGCGGCCTGGTGAATGGATATGGATGCTTGTAGATGCTGGACTTGATTGGTAAGATGAATAATGTCTCCTGTTATGATGATTGGCGTATTTCGCATCGCCGGAGTTCGACAGTTGCTGTTCTCGGTTTGTTCTGGTTTTCGTCGTCGTGTCCGTCGTCGTCGTCGACCTGTTACTGTTACTGCTGTGTTGTTAGTTGTGTCGATGAATTGTTGTTGTTGTGGTTTGTTATGTTGTTGTTGTTGTTGTCGGTGGTCGTCGTCGTTGTTGTTGTTGTTGTTGTTGTTATTCATGTTGTTGTTGTTGTTGTTATTCATGTTGTTGTTTGGGTGTTGTTGTTGTTGTGTGTTGGTGTTAATTCATGTTGTTGTGTGTTGTTATTCATGTTGTTGTGGTTGCTTGTTGTTAGTTGTCGGTGTTGTTGTGTTGTTGTCGTTGTTGTTGTTGTTGTGCGTGTTGTTGTTGTTGTTGCTGTTGTTGTTATTCATGTTCGTTGTTGTTGTTGTTGTTGTTGTTGTTGGTTGTGTTGTTGTCGT
>NW_014577589.1:24989-26295 GCF_000485595.1 Priapulus caudatus
GTGACGTAGGAGCGTGACGTAGGAGCGTGACGTAGGAGCGTGACGTAGGAGCATGACGTAGGAGCATGATGTAGGAGCATGACGTAGGAGCATGACGTAGGAGCATGACGTAGGAGCATGACGTAGGAGCACGACGTAGGAGCCCGACGTAGGAGCATGACGTAGGAGCATGACGTAGCAGCATGATGTAGGGGCATGACGTAGGAGCATGACGTAGGAGCATGACGTAGGAGCACGACGTAGGAGCCCGACGTAGGAGCATGACGTAGGAGCATGACGTAGGAGCACGACGTAGGAGCCCGACGTAGGAGCATGATGTAGGGGCATGACGTAGGAGCACGACGTAGGAGCGCGACGTAGGAGCATGACGTAGGAGCATGATGTAGGAGCATGACGTAGGAGCATGACGTAGGAGCATGACGTAGGAGCATGACGTAGGAGCATGACGTAGGCGCGTGCTGCTCACGTGCGATACACGTGATGGCAACATGTATATACGAGACGCCTCTCCCACTTACTCCTCCTCCTTCTTCCCTCCCGTCCACCTCTCTCTTGTCCTCTATTTTCTTCCTCTCCGTTCTCGCTTCCTCTCCCTTCCGCATCGCAGGTTTCTCCTTTTTCCGCATCCTACCCCTCCTTCATTTGACCCCTCCTATCCCTCCTTCCTTTCGCCCGTCCTTCCCTGTTCAATTTCTCCCTCTCCCTCTCTCTCTCTCTCTCTCTCTCACTTTTCCGCATCCCTTACCTCCTTCGTTTATTCCTCCTGTTTTGTCTTTATCTTATTGTGCCTTACCCCTTCCCCTTTCACATCTCCCTATTTCATCCGCACTCTCTTGTCGTTTCTCCTGTTTCCCTCTCTCTCTCCCCCTCCCTGTTTCCCCTTCTCTCTTCCCCTCCCTCCTATCATCCTCCTCCGCTCGTTTGTAAATGTTGTACAGTGGCAGCTGGTAGAACGCTGCATGTTGCAAGCACACATCCAGTAGACTCCACGTCCTGATCATGAGATAAATGTGAGAGTCTCATGTGTGAGTGTCGGTAGTTACTGTGGTGAACGTGAGAGCGTTGGTCGGAGTGAGGGACGGCGTATTATATAATCTTACATACATTACTACAAGAGCTGATCATATATTGTGTTGTTAGTTATTAATATACAGGTATTATTAATTAGCTCTTGATTACTTTACTATTGCTTACATGCACTCTCACACATACTCTTACATACGCAGCCACCTCGTGCTCCCCCCACCCTCTCACCCCGCTCCTCCCCTCACCACCACACCACCCCGCTCCTCCCCTCACCACCACC
>NW_014577589.1:28124-28793 GCF_000485595.1 Priapulus caudatus
CCCCCCCTCTCCGCTGCGGTGGTGGAGCGGCGTTAGGGGGTGAGTGTATCCTCTTACACGTCGTAAAACCGTAGCTGATGTAAGCAGCATGGCCGTGTGTGCGTAATAGGTCGTTGCACGGATTGCCCATGTGTATGTGTGCGCGCGTGCATGCGTGTGTGTGCGTGTGTGCGTGCGTGTATGCTTGTGTGTGTGTGTGTGTGTGTGTGTGTGTGCGTGTATGCTTGTGTGTGTGCGTGCGTGCGTGCGTGTGTTTGCGTGTATGCTTGTGTGTATGTGCGTGCGTGCGTGCATGCGAGCAGCTGTGTTTTTACTTCATGCTTGGCGTGCAATCTTCACGGGACGGGGTGTTGTTATATATTTCAGCGTTTAAATAAATTAGCGTATAATGTTTCGGTATGGCACGCAGACACACCCACGCACGCACACACGCACGCACGCACGCACGCACGCACGAACGCACGCGCACACACACACACACACACACACACACACACACACACACATATTATATATACATCTATTTTTCGCCCCGGCAAGCAATATACTCGCTACTCTAACATGAACAGCACTAGGAATTTTGCATGGTGGTTAGACTGTGTGTATATAGAGTGTACAGCGGATTCACGCACGGTGGTTAGACTGTGTGTATATAGAGTGTACAGCGGA
>NW_014577589.1:29944-30433 GCF_000485595.1 Priapulus caudatus
CGGTGGTTAGACTGTGTGTATATAGAGTGTACAGCAGGATTCACGCACGGTGGTTAGACTGTGTGTATATATAATGTGTACAGCAGGATTCACGCACGGTGGTTAGACTGTGTGTATATAGAGTGTACAGCGGGATTCACGCACGGTGGTTAGACTGTGTGTATATAGAGTGTACAGCGGGATTCACGCACGGTGGTTAGACTGTGTGTATATAGAGCGTACAGCAGGATTCACGCACGGTGGTTAGACTGTGTGTATATAGAGTGTACAGCGGGATTCACGCACGGTGGTTAGACTGTGTGTATGTAGAGTGTACAGCAGGATTCACGCACGGTGGTTAGACTGTGTGTATATAGAGCGTACAGCAGGATTCACGCACGGTGGTTAGACTGTGTGTATATAGAGTGTACAGCAGGATTCACGCACGGTGGTTAGACTGTGTGTATATAGAGTGTACAGCAGGATTCACGCACGGTGGTTAGACTGTGT
>NW_014577589.1:33360-36070 GCF_000485595.1 Priapulus caudatus
TCCTCTCTCTCTCACTCTCTCTCTCTCCTCCTCTCTCCTCCCTCCTCTCTCTCTCTCTCTCTCTCTCGCTCTATCTCTCTCTGCATCAGCGGAGGCGGGAATATTGATCGGCGGCGGCGGCGAGCGGCCATCTTTGATTGCGCGCAGCCATTCTCGCTGCGGTCGACGTCGACTCCGGTTGCCGAAAACATATTGTGCGTGTAGATCGCGTCCGTGTTAGGGTAGCATGTGATAGGTGAGAGTGAGCCGCCGTGCTGGTGCTCCCGCTACACGAGGCGAGGGTGCGCAGGTGAGTGGTGCGGCCCTCCCGCCCGCCGGCGAGCGGCCAGGTAGGAGAGATCGGCGTGTGACGTGGGGAGAATGTTTGTGTGTATGTGCGTGCGTGCGTGCGTGCGTTCGTGCGTGCGTGTGTGTGTCTGTGTGTGTGTGTGTGTCTGTGTGTGTGCGTGTGTGTGTATGTGTGTGTGTGTGTGTGTGTGTTGTGTGTTGTGTGTGTGTGCGCGCGTTCGCTGCGTCGTGCGATGGCGTGTGTCTGTCTGCCGTGTGTGTGTGCGTGCGCGTGCGTGCATGTGTGAGTGTGTAATTTCCTAGATGCGGTGGGTTTCTGGTCGATGTGTGACGTCAGCAGTTGTCGAGTTGTGACCGGTCGGGTGACATATGGGAAGTGCAAACATATACTGTCATCTGTTTCTCCGTGGTCAACGTCCCATGTCGCTGCAACGACACGTCGTCACGTGTGTTCACCGTCACGTCTGCGTGTTTATTCGTTTGTGACTTGATTTATAGTCATTCTAGTATAATTTAAGTAGATATATCGACCCGCATATCCGAATGTTTCAACCGTACACTAGCAACCATGCGTTGACACTCTATTAGATGCATGTCTCATAACTACATGCTAACGTTTTATACATAGCCTAGCTTGCGTATTTCAGATGGAGAGCTTAGGCATGACTACATGCTAACGTTTTATACATAGCCTAGCTTGCGTATTTCAGATGGAGAGCCTAAGCGAGATCAATAGGTCATCACCACACGGGTCATATATATATATATATATATATATATGTTCTGGCCATCTTGCTGCATCTATGCTCGGGCACTCCTGTGTAATAACACAGTCAGTAACATTCATGTTGTACGCTACACGCAATGTTGAATATAAGACGCTGATGTTGACGGTGGGTGTTCTTTACTTGGCAGGCGTAACTGAAACTTAAGCGAGAACCAGGTGACCGGTTGGGTTCCTGAGAGCACAACAAGCAACATGTCGTCGGTGAAGGTGGCCGTTCGCGTGCGGCCGTTCAACAAGCGCGAGATAGAACACCAGTGCAAGTGTATCATTGCCATGCAAGGAGAAACAACAAGTAAGTGTATATGTGTCATTGTCATGCAGGGTGAAACAACAAGTGTGTCATTGCCATGCAAAAATATATGGCAAGTTGGTTTTTATTGCCACACAGCAAAAAATGGCAAGTTAGTTATCATTGCCATGCAGGGAGAAAATACATGTAAGTTGACATTGCCATGCATGAAGAAAAGACAAGTTGGTTTTCATTGCCATGCTGGGGGAAGTGTCAAGTTAATTGTCATTGCCACACAGTGAAAAATGGCAAGTTAGTTGCCATTGCCATGCAGCGAAAATGGCAAGTTAGTCATTATTCAGGGGTTACAAAACTATTATACAAGAGTCACCAAACCATGATGCGTAGGCTGTGAGCCAGGTCACCAAGTGTTTACACAGAAGTCACCAAGTCATTGTGAAGTGGCCCACGTCGTCAAGCCGTATATATAGAAGTCACAAAGCCATTATGTAGGTGTCCTGCTGACGACCCGTGTCACAGAGCCAATGTACAGGAGTCCCCAAACAATTATGCAGGCGTTAGAGACCTGGATCAATGGATTATTCCGCGTGGGTCCCGGGCTGGGTTGCTAAGCCCTGCTACTTGGGTTACAAATGTTCTCTAGTTACTGTCCGTAAGTCTCCACTGTTATCAGTCCTTCATAGCCGTATCTCACAGAGCTTAGTATGTAGATGCGGGATCAGAATTCCAGATGCAGCTGAGAGAAATTGAATCCCGCTGGTCCAATGCAAAATTCGGCATCTATGTTAATGTCTTTCGATGTCTCTATATATCTTCACGGACAAAAGGATGGGAGTATATAGTCCAGGCATTTCGTGAAAAAAATGGGGTCAACCTCGGACAAATTGCAACAGAAAGTCTGTCAACTGTTTTATACCCAGAAATATGTGCTCTATAACATATCAAAACTCTTAAGGAATCTTGGTGGTGGAAGGTTCCATGGCGGCCATTTTTCAAAATGTCAAAATGGCCGCCATACAACTGATATTTCCCTATACCTCCGCTTCTAAATAACATAGAGCTTTGATTTTAAGTGCTAAACATACATTTTCAGGGACAAGGAATCCAATGACACACATTTCAATAAGCTAAACCTGACCAAAAAGCCGAAATGGCAGCCAAAACCACATGTCATGGTGCCTGTCACACAACGTGCATCTATTCCACACTGAAGTTCGTGTGTGAGCATGCTCGTCGCCATGGTGTTACGCCCATCATCACCTTTGACCAACCACTATGGTGGAGAGCCCTCATGATCATAAAGACTGAGCCCACAAGAAGTGTCTTGAATGACATAGGCTTGCGCTTGGGGGTTTCCACACAGAAATGAGTTTCTTGGTAAGCAT
>NW_014577589.1:36080-38500 GCF_000485595.1 Priapulus caudatus
AGAGAGAGAGAGAGAGAGAGAGAGAGAGAGAGAGAGAGAGAGAGAGAGAGCGAGAGAGAGAAAGAGAGAAAGATAGAGAGAGAGGTGAACAAGAATGTTCGCCATGCACGCACCATCTGGTATATAGAGGCCGATGTAGTTATTAGTTATTACTATACCAGGCGTTTACACGCTCCCTGGTGTCATCGCACTCTCGTACGTGTGCGTGCGTGCGTGCGTGTGTGTGTACGTGTGTACGTGTATGCTGTGCGGTGTGTTACGTCACGTCGCAGGGATGCTGCGTGTGCGTTACCATGGCGACGTCCATGCCTCGTGCACACGATTAGTATATATCGTGGTGATTGTGGAGCAGAGATGATTCATTGTCTATTACCGAGTAGGTTGTTCGAAACCGGATCGAGATGAGCATAACATTGGATGGACAAGACGGTCCCTTTACATCCCCCGCTCTTCTCATCTTACCTTGTTCTTTATTATCCCTCCTCTTGTTTCGTCGTTCGTCCCCGCTCATTCTGAAACCTCCTCACTTCTCCTCCTCTCATTCCTTCTCACCTCTTCTCATTCCCCCACATCCCTCTTCACCCCTCACACCTCCTCGTCCATCGTCCCTACCCCTCCAGCCTCACCTCTTCTCATTCCTCGCCCTCCCTCTTCACCTCTCCTCACACCTTCGCCTCATTCATCCGCATGATTCACTGTCTCCGTACACTCGCTGCTTTCTAGCTCCGTGGCAACGGGTATCGGTTAGAGGTGGTTATAGACGGTCCATCTCCTATCCACTCCTTCCTATGGTTGTAGGGCTTCCTTCGACTGCGACAGGTGCTATTATACATATGACGCCAGGTCCCTCCATCTGGGCGTCATATCATCGTCTTCGTCATATATCGTCATATGTTCGACCCCTCCCTCCCCGATGCATAATATCCCCTACCCCTCCCCTCACACCCCCATGCATAATATCCCCGACCCCTCCCATCCCACCCCCACGCATAATATCCCAGACCTCACCCCTCCCCTTCCCCCACACTGCCATAAAATGTTGCACATATTTAGTGCAGTGTTGAATTCGAGCGGGTGAGGTTTTATGCGTGTGGTAAAAATATTAAATTAATGCAGAAAATGCGGGACACTCCCCGATGCAGAGCGCGTACGTGGCGTAGTAGCGGATGTGACGCTGTGACGCTGTGACGGGAGCGGCTAGGCGCAGATGGAGGGCCACTCAGTGGACGTTTCAGTCCAACTAATTATCGCAATCACTATATCGTATGTTAATCAGACGTTTTTCTATTAATAAACGTGAAGAAGGTCGAACGGAAAGCTGCTAAGATGCGCGCGATGGTTATGCGCTGCGGTTCACTTTCTCGCGTGTATAAGTCGACAGATAATTTGCATGCGGCATTTTCTCGGGTGCCTAAGCATATAAAAGATCACGGCAGACGTCAGCAATAATAATAATAATAGCACTCGGAGAGCACAGACCTCCGCCAAGGCAGCTGAATTCTCTCTCAATGTGAATTTTTAGCTCATCTGACATAGTCAGATGCAGCTTGTAGAATCGCATGATCGTCCGTGCGTCCACGTCAACAGTTGGGCACAAATCTAAACGCTCGATGTACGGTCACGATATTCGGGACGGGGGGGGTAATCCGAAAACGAGTTGGGATGTCGAAGCTGGGGTCAAAGGTCAAAGGTCAAGAGGTGTAAAAGAAGGGGAACTCCCTCTTTAACTTAAGGTATAGGAGGAAATGCAGAATTGCGGCACAAATCTAAACGGCTCGACCTAGGCTCGTGATAGTCGGTGTATAGCATCATGGTAGGAAAAGCCATCACTGTGCCGAAATTGGAGGTCACAGTCAAAGTCATGGGCACAGGGCAGATTTTTAGACATTTTCTGAGACATGGTTGACCGAGCGATTGAAAAACTTTTTTGTTTCAGCGGTGACCTACTATTTTTATGCTTTATGAAAGGACCATGAATGTGCTTTCCACTGACGTGCGAAGAGTAAGTGTCGATAACTCTTTGACCCTCAAGAGGAGGTAAACATGGATTTGTTGACTGTTTAACAAGGGGTGAACTGCTTTGCTATTAAAGCCCCCTCCCACCACCTCCCCCACCGCCCTCCCCCACACCCTCCCCCACCCTTCCCCTACCGCTCCCCCTACTCCACTCTGCGATAGTGGGCGTGTCCTAACAATGATGTGTACGCAACTGCGTTGTCTGCATCTGCACAAACAATGTGGTACTACGCACGACTGAAATTTGTACGTTTATAATCGTAGCAACAGACCTCGATGAGCCAGACGCTCTGCGCTCTTGTTTTATTAATTAAATTCAATTAATTAAGTGGAAAAATTATTAATTAATTAATTAATATAATAATTATTTGGATCCGGATTAGTGCGAGCGTGGCAGGTGGGGA
>NW_014577589.1:43002-55502 GCF_000485595.1 Priapulus caudatus
GAAGGGTTCCATGTTGTCAGAAGAAGTGATCGCCTATGGGCTGGTCTGTCCGTAGATCTCACCATCGAACAGGTCCTGATGAGGAGTATGAAGACAAGCGGTGGCCTGATGAGAGGGTGAGGCACAGAGCAACAGCGTCTTATATGGCTGCTCTCCATGCCTGCCTGTGCTGAAGTCAACAATGCTATGTAGCAGCTCACAGGTGTCAACTACAACACTGGTGAACAAAACAAGGACATGACAAATGCTCGACAAGCACGTGCCATGAAAGACACACATGCAGTTATCAGCTATAGATCTGCAAGAGAGAACACCCTTCAGTTCAGATCCCAGCTTGCGCAGCATCTCGACAAGGGTGCATGCAGCCAGCACAGTCAATGTGGACTCAGCGAAAACTGTTGGAACAGCTATCCTGACCAACATGGATGGACAAACTGCTGCTGACTACACATTCAAGAGGAAGGATCAGGCCATCACCTTGGCTGCGAAATTGGCAGTAAAGATTGATGGTGAGGCAGTACAGGTGGATCCAAAGCTGCTTTTCCAGTGACTGACAATTGCTGCAAAAGCTACAGAGGATCTGGGCTGTGCAGTTACCCACCAGCTCTGTTTGATTCCACACTGCTGCTCTGACAGCCACAGAAGCCAGTGCTAGCAGATGCTATCTGGACACTCCTGACACACGATGCACCAGGAATCACAGGCACTAGTCCACGCATTCCATGGGAACGTGGCTCAATATATACAAAGGTATCTGCACGCAATACACAGAGTATGTCACAAAGAAGTATGGACAGGCAACAGTCGTGTTTGATGGCTATGATCGTACATCAACAAAGGACACAACACTCCAGAGACGTACGAGAGGAAATGCTGGAGCAAGGGTGACGTTTGATGAAGATATGCAGGCCACAATGAAGAAGGAACAATTCCTGGCAAACAAGACAATTAAACAAGCAGCGCTTCATCAACATGCTCAGCACCAAACTACGGGCACAGAACTGCCAGACACATCATTCTGCAGGTGACGCTGATCTCCTCATAGTGCAGAAGGCAGTGGAGTCTGCAGCCACCACTGATACTGTACTGGTCAGAGATGATACAGATCTGTTCATCCTGCTCATCTACCACACCAACCTCAAGTCATGTGACCTGTTCTTCCAACCCTAGCCAAAGAAGAATGTGAAGAAACCGCGTGTCTGGAAATGAAGTCTGTCAAGCAGCAGTTAGGCCCCGATGTATCACAGCACATCTTCTTCATGCACGCTCTCCTGGGATGTGATACTTCCCGCGTGTATGGCATTGGCAAGGGAGCTTCCCTCAACAAATTCAAAACCAGTACGCACTTCCGTAAACAAGCCAATGTGTTTGATGTAGCATATTGAAATGTGTGTCATTGGATTCCTGGCCCCAGAAAATGTATGTTTAGCACTTAAAATCAAAGCCCTAAGTCATTTAGAAGCGGAGATAATGGGAAATATCAGGTTTATGGCGGTAATTTTGGAAAATGGCTGCCATTTCGGCTTTTTGGCCAGGTTTAGCTTATCAAAATGTGTTTCAATTGATTCCTTGTCCCTGAAAATGTATGTTTAGCACTTAAAATCAAAGCTCTATGTTATTTAGAAGCAGAGATATAGGGAAATATCAGTTTTATGGCGGCCATTTTGAAAAATGGCCGCCATGGAACCTTCCACCACCAGGATTCCTTGAGAGTTTTGATATGTTATAGTGGACACCTCCAAGAGCATAAAACAGTTGAGACACTTTCTGTTGCAATTTGTCCGAGGTCATATCACATAATGCCTGGACTAATAGGATCGTTTCTGTTTTAGACAGGGATGGTGCAGGAACGTGGTGGAAGTATACCAGCTCGCAGTGATTGTTTGTGTGTTGACCGTAGTGAAAAGGAATAGAGGCAGGGTTAAATAGTGTCTGATTTGTTGATTAATACGTTAAAAGGAGGAAAGTTATGAACAATTTACTTGTTGTAAACGGCGTGTGTTTGGAAGAAGCAAACGTTTCTCTACAATTATTGGCATTTTTTGTAAAGGAAGGCATACAGGAATTATTTCTTTATTGCTCAATGCTAATTAACGTTTCCTTAAAGAAAAGCAGATAGTAATGGTTTCTTTAGTGTTAATTGTTGTTTCTGTAAATTAGGAATAGATTCTTTCTCATTGCTTACCGTGTGTGTGTGGGCGCGTGCGTGCATGCGGGCGTGCGTGCGTGGGTGCGTGCGGGCGGGCGTACCTGCGTGCGTGCGTGTGTGTGTGTGCGAGAGAGAGTTTGGAATAGTTTTTTCTGCTACTGTCGTTTTTACGCAGGTGGTATGTAGGCAACACCTTCCTTAGACTATGGTTTCATGTCTGTCCAGCCGCCGCCGCAGACACTTTCCCTTCCGCTCTATAACTCGATCCCTAACTGACCTAGCATGACCAAGCATGGTCTACTTACACATCTTGGGGAGAAGGTGCGCAGCGTACCAAAACCAGGTCACTACGACCTTTATTTGACCTTTACCTTGACCTTGATCATATTTCCCTTTGCTGCTCTATAACTTGGCCCCCTAATGACCTGCGCTACCAAACTTGGTATACTTACACATCTTGGGGAGAATGTGCGCAGCGTACCAAAACCAGGTCACTGCGCACCTTTATTTGACTTTGACATTGACCTTGATCATATTTTCCTTTCGCTCTATAACTTGGCCCTAATTTACTAGCGCTACCAAACTGTAATACTTACACATCTTTGGAGAATGTGTGTCCCTGTACCAAAACCACGTCACTGCGGCTTTTTATTTGACCTTAACTTGACCTTGATCATATATTCCCTTCCACTCTATAATTTGGCTCCTAATTGACCTAGCACGACCAAACTTGGTATACTTACACATCTGGGGAGAAGTGTGTTGCATACCGAAACCAGGTCACTGCAACCTTTATTTGACATTGACGCTTCATCATATTTTCCTTCCGCTCTATAATGAGGCCCCTAATTGACGCTAGCGCAAGCAAACTTCGTATACTTACACATCTTGGGAGAAGGTGTGCGCGTACCAAAACCCATAAGGCACCAATTTTAACATACGTGCACATCTCTCAGGCAGATGAGTTGTGTAACAAACCTTTGTCTTTGTAACTTATTTAACTTTACCTACCTTCTACGTCCTTACAGAGAAATACTAGACTAGTGGTGCCCTCGGACGCCCCGTCCTTGTGCAAACCGAAGGTTTGAGTTTCATATATGACGCGCACGCCTCCCACTGGCAATTTAACTAGTGGTGCCCCTGGACGGCCCGTCCTTGTGCAAACCGAAGGTTTGAGTTCATATATGCAGCGGCACACTCCCCCTACTGGCAATTTAACTAGTGGTGCCCCTGGACGGCCCGTCCTTGTGCAAACCGAAGGTTTGAATTAATATATGCAGTGGCACGCTCCCCTACTGGCAATTTAATACAAACAGGGAATTACATATGGGAATTTCACTGGGAATTCGACTAATCTGAATTCGTGCGCAACAGTAACTGACTTGACACAGCGTTTGCTGGTAAGCATGTCATCGTAGCATCGTTGAAAAAATTTTGGCATTTAAAGCGCCACAAAAACTATAATAAAACTTAAATAACCGTAATTACCTCAATGACTACGCCCACCGCATGCACTCACGATGTTTACTTGTGACGTGGTCCTCGAATTCCCATTGGTTGATACAAATCACGTGCCTCAAACTCCTCAATGACGCCACAGTGTTGTCAAGCGCACATCCATAACACAAAACCCCAATGCTCAATAGCTGAACGTCTAGAGCAGAGACGACACGGCTGAAATGTCGTTGGATCGAATCCCATCTGTTTTTTCATTATTTTCCTGTTTTCTGTATTTTTCTATGTTTATCCATATTTACATGATTTATTTACAACAATTTAATAACAACAAATATATTTTTTGGTTTGTTAGGGTTAGGTTAGGGTTAGGGTTAGGGTCACAATGCACCATAAAACAGGAGTTTGAGGTACGTGATTTGTATCAACCAATGGATTGGGAGCTATGCAGGCCTAGCTGCATGTGTGTAACCTGATGTTTATTTGCGCCGTCGTTGAATTGCTCTTGCGTTTTGCGTGATTGACCGAGCAGTTCTTCAGTGATGCTCAATGCAATAGCGATGTTTCATGTTTATAAAACATTGACGTCATATGCGCACATGCGGAGTTTAACGGTTGGCAGCAAGCAGATGCGTGATATTGTTCGATACAAGGCACACCACGCACGCACGTGTACGTGCACACACACACACTCATGCGCGCACGTGTACGTGCACACGCCACGCGCGCACGCATGCACGCACGTGTACGTGCCACACGCACGCACGCATGCACGCACGTCTACGTGCACATGCATGCAATGCACGCACGCACGCACGTGTATCTGCACACACACGCACGTACGCACGCACGCACACATGCCACACACTTGTATCTGCAGCACGCACACACGCACGCACGCACGACGCACGCACGCACGCGACGCACGCAACGAACGTGTACCTGCACACCGCGCACAACACCGCGCGCAGCACGCACGCACGTGTACGTGACACACACGCACGTACGCCCGCACGTGTACGTGCACACACACTGACGCACGTACGCACGTGTACGTGCACACGCACGCCACACAACTCATGCACGCACGTGTACGTGCACACGCACGACGCACGCACAGTATACGTGCACATACACACGCGCGCGCACGTGTACGTGCACACACACGGACGCACCCACGCACGTGTACGTGCACACACACGCACGTGACGTGAACACGCACGCACATCACATCATCCACGCAACGTGTACGTCACACGCACGCACGCACGCACACACACACACGCACGCATGCACGCAACGTGTACGTGCACACGCACACACCGCGCCACACGTGTACGTGCACACGCACGCACGCACGCACGCACGTGTAAGTTCACACGCACGCACACACGCACGCATGCACGCACGTGTACGTGCACACGCACGCACGCAGCACGCACGTGTACGTGCACTACATAAACAGCGCTTTCTATCAGAGCATGTCTGGCATTCATCTGTAAATGTCAAGGCAGCACGCTTCGCTTCTGCCAACCACAACACATAACAAATACACGTGACCTGATCTATGATGTCACGTGAAAACATCGCTATTAGACCTGCGCGATGGCGTGTGCATATTGTTTGCTAGTGAATTAGACCCGCTAAATTCGAGACTGTTCGCTGGCAGCAATTGATCCGTGCGCCGGCGCTTTCGATTTGGCGCCACGGATCAATAGCTCCAGCGCGTGATACTTTCGTAAGACGTTCCTGCGTCGCGTGCGCCGCTTGCCGCGGAACTCGCGCAAAGATCCGCGCTTAGTCGGGCAGGATCAACACCTCACAGGCGACGCTTCTCTGGTATCCGCGTCTCTCATCTGGATCACGGGGATACAAATACATGTAGTTGGCGACAACTGCCTTTTCTAGTTATTTACGATCTTCAATCAGTGCTTTTAGTTGAGCTTTTACTTTTTGCGCGCTAGTACTTTTTGTGTTTTCTTCCGCACATGCCATAGCCAGCCTCCCTCCCCCCAGTGATGCCCAGCCTTCATTGCTACTGTCCAGACACCAGACACAGAGAGTCTATTTAAAACGAGAACCAATTGACGCTGGTTTCACATAAACACGCGTCATAGCAACATCGCTCTCACTTCGTTAACTCTAGTTAGTCAATCTACGAATTTCATGCGTAAACTCGAACTGCGCAATGTAAATAATGACGTAATTAGAAACATCGCGGTGTAACCGACGCCCGCGACAGTCTAATAATAGACGGACGCCATGCGACTGCTAATGCTCTTGACATCGCCACAGCGAGCAGCGAGGCAGACTCTAATTAGTGCCTGAGATTCTCCCGCGAATCTCCCGCGCGACGACGGGGAGGGGAGGGGGAGGGAGGGAAGGGCGCAGGCGGGGAGGGTGGAGGAGGTAGGCAGACTCTAATTAGTTCCTTAGATTCTTCCGCAAATCCGCACTCCTCCCGCGCGAGCCGGGGGAGGAAGTGGGAGGGAGAGGAGGGAGGCGGGATGTGGAGAGGCAGGAGGACGGGAGGGGGCCAGCTGATAAAAAAATAGGGAAGACACCAGGAAGTAGGGAGCATGGGAGTAGGGAGAACGAATGAGGAAACGGTAGGGAACAGGATTCAGTGAACAGGAGTGAGAGAACAGGGAGCCGTTACTAGTTAGTAGAAGAAGGAACAGGCGCTGCTGGAATAGGAGTGGAGTAGAATCTCGTGGTCTGGTCTTACCACGGTGTGTCATGTCTGGTGCTATACAGATAACGAGGATGTGGGTGGTGGCTGGCTGACTCATTGGCGCGGGGTATGCACACGCGGGGAGCTGCTGGGAATTGATTCGCTTACAGTTATTTATTCGCATGAGACTTATATCGGATAATTAGGTTGGACTGCGTTCTGCAGAATCACAGGCACTTGAGCGCTTTCAATAAAAATATAATGCTAAAGAAATACGAAATCTATTTACTACAAAAAGTCTTAATGTTGTCTATACTCTCTTTCACCCTATTATTGCCGACAATTTCCTGCAAATGCCGTCCAAATGCTCATCTGCAACAAACGCTGGCGCCCGCATGGCTGGCGCTGCACACTGACACATAAATATATAGATATAAATATATTTATGTGTCAGTGTGCAGCGGCAGCCATGGCAGCAGCCAGCGTTTGTTGCAGATGAGCATTTGGACGGTATTTGCAGGAAATTGTCGGCAAAATAGTGTGAAAGACAGTATAAAAAACATTAAGACTTTGTAGTAAAATATATTTGTATTTATTTAGCATTATATTTATTGAAAGGCTCCAAGTGCCTGTGTGCGAATTAGCGTGCGTGCGTGCGTGCGTGCGCGCTGTGTGCCGTGGGGCGTGTGTGCACGTTCGTTCCTGCGGGTGTCAGTGCGCGCGTACGCGTGTTTGCATCTGACTAGTGTTGCGTGTATGTGTGTGCATGCGTCGTGTCGTCGTTGCGTGGTATGCGTGCGTTCCTGCGTGTGTGTTTATCGGTTCAGATGCAGGCGATCTGACTACACGTAATACACGGTATTTATTAGTCCTTGATGTAATTGGAGTGTTCGCGTGCGTGCACGTCTCCGCACCTTGACAGCTGGTATTTGTAATGAAACCTACCATCCCATCATCCCATCATCAGTCACTCCGCCACGTTTATACCTCCTCCTCCTCCTCCTGTCCGCCTGTTCCAGCTTCCCTGCTCGCAAACTGGCTGAACGCGTTATTATGTATCACGTAACGCTTCTCAGCTCAAGGCTATTCCTTATACGAGTTCCTAGCAATTCTGCTGGAGAGAATCGGCGTGGAAGCGCTGTTCACTTGGTCGGATTTTCTTATACGATTGCAACCAAGAAGATTACTTCGTTACTCGTCGGCTTTACGTGTTATAAACATGCTGGTTTTATCAGAAGGTTGGCCTTGGAGGGCGTAGCGGTTACAGTTAGAGCTGAGGATTCGCTCGAAGGCGTGCGTGTTACAGTTGAGGTCGTTGAAGGGCGTGGGTGTTTACCAGTTAGAGGTCGCTGAAGGGCGTAGCGGTTATCAGTAGAGGTCGCTTGACAGGGCGTAGCGGCTTACATTAAGAGGTCGTTGATAGGGTATACCGGTTACAGTTAGAGGTCATTGAAGGCGTAGCGGTACAGTTAGATGTCGTTTGCGAGGGCGTAGCCCGTTTACAGTTAGCAGCGTTTGCTGAAGGGCATAGCGGTTACAGTTAGATGGCGTTGAAGGCGTAGTGGTACAGTTAGAGGTCGATTGAAGGCGCATAGTGTTACAGTTAGGAGCGTTATGCGAAGGCCATAGCGTTACAGTAGAGTCGTTGAAGGGCGTAGTGTTACATTAAACGTCGTTGAAGGGCTAGCGGTTACAGTTAAGGCGTTGAAGGGCGCTAGCGGTTACAGTGAGAGGTTCGTTGAAGGGCGTAGCGTTACAGGTTAGAGGTCGATTAAGGGACGTAGTTCTTACAGTTAGAGGTTGCTGAAGGGCGTGGTGTTTACAGTTAGAGGTCGTTGAAGGGCGTGGTGTTTACAGTTAGAGGTCGTTGAAGGGCATAGCGGTTACAGTTAGAGGTCGTTGAAGGGTATAGCGGTTACAGTTAGAGGTCACTGAAGGGCGTAGTGGTTACAGTTAGAGGTCGTTGAAGGGCGTTGCGGTTACAGTTAGAAGTCGTTGAAGGGCGTAGCGGTTACAGTTAGAGGTCGTTGAAGGGCGTAGCAGTTACAGTTAGAGGTCGTTGAAGGGCGTAGCGGTTACAGTTAGAGGTTTCTGAAGGGCGTGAGAGGATGTTAGTGGTAAGGTGAGGACTAATAAATTATGTTTGCAGTTGTTGTTGTTGTCGTCGTCGTTGTGGGTTTTGTTGTTGTTGTTGTTGTTGTTGTTGTTGTTGTTGTTGTTGTTGCGGCTGCTGCTGTGGATGTTGTAGGTTATTAGTTTGTTGTAGATGTGTTTATGTCGGCCCACGGGAGACAAGACCACGTGTTATATATTGATTATTTGTATTTAGTAATATCATGGTTAACAACTTATAATCCAGAAGATATAGTGCAGGTAAATTATATTTATAATTTTATCTCCTAAAAAACATTTATCTTTTTACATCAAACAGCCTATATGTAAGGAGTGTGGTTATCATCGTGGCTGCGTTTTAAATCCCCCCTCGAAACATCAAACGAGGCACAAAATTAATATTTATTTCCTCGAAAGACATTCCACGTGTTTACTCACTCGCCTACCTCATACATCACACCGATTCTTACCGCTAGACCGATTCATCGTCGTTTCGTTTATATGAGGCCGAGTGAGCAAAACGACTTGGGGATCAGTCTTAAGTGCACTGGCCGCTCGAAAACTGCGTAGGCGAAGAATCTAAGGAGGAAAGATTAAGATGTTAAGATGTTAAGATGTTAAGGAGGAAAGATTTTGATGTTTAGGTTTGAGTTTATATTAAACAGCTGTTGGCGAGCACACACACAGAGGTTGGTTAGCTTGTTTGATATGTCGATAACGCAGCTTTTAGAGTCCGCGCAGCGACACTGTAAGCTTGTGAGGTTTCTAATTGAATGTGCAGTTTGGTCGACGCGACATCACCTGATCAGGTCTGTGGTCTGGTGGATAGATGGATGCGTGCGATGTCTGTCTGACCCAGGCGAGTAGGATCGCCATGTTTGCCCCCATGGTAAATCACAGACCGGCCAACTATCCCACAACCCTGGAATCGTTGCCATGCGTCTAGGAATGCTTTGTGCGTAAATCTGTCCGCCCAAAAATCCGCTATTATTTTTTCAAACGAATATTTCGACGTTTGTTTCTATGCGGTATGTGTTTATAAGCAGTGCTAAAAAAAGTCATGTCATGTTACCCTTTCATTCGAACAAATTCGGGAAACATGTATCGGGGGGGGGGGTCGTAAAATTATAGTGATGATCTTTCGGCTCGTGATGCAGGAAATCGTACAGTATTTTGAATGTTTCTGGTGGGTGGGGGCGACCCCCTGCAAGACTGGTGGGTGGGGGGCGACCCCCTGCAAGACTCGCGCATTCCGCGCTCGGCAAAAAACATGCTGATGGGATGTTCGTCTGCCGAGCATGTTGAATCCGGATCCGGCCGCACCCGGATTGAATGTTTTACGTTCTTCACTAGTCACCGCCTGATCCGTGAAAAAGTTTTGGCAATGAAGAGATGAGCCTCTCGTGGATTAAACCCTTTGATGTTTCGGTTAGTAGACTAGTTATAGGTGGCATGATGTCGCGGGGACTGACATCAATAGCAGGCGCACGTTGTCGCCTGTTGGACCGACGTAGAATACCCGAACGCGTTGAGCAAATATTACATTTAGGCCGGTTTCCACGCGGTTATCATGAAAAGGAAAAACTCGTTTCCGTTGTTGTCGTTAGTTCTAGTTTTCTCGTTTTCCATATCGAGCTTCTCGGACGGTAGTTGCTATGGGAACAGACCGATATAAAAGATCACAACCGTGGGCACTTAGTGGAATGGTTCGAATCGATATCGCTTTTTCCGTCTATATAGCAATACGTAACTCCGCTTTGCAGATTTAACAGGTTTTCCTTAAAATAGAAATGGACACGCGAATGGAAACCCGTTACTTTATTAATTCCTCTTCGCGCGGCGTGTTCATGAGAGTGGTCGTGTCATTGGTTACCACCGAGCTTCTCCGTGGACATGGTGACTAAATGCCAGACGCTACTACCCATACTGCTGGTCATATCTCATGCGAGTTGTCTGATACGAACAACAATGGTTGCATTATTTATTATCTATATTAATAATCGTAATATCACTGGTAATTGTTACCGCATTATCGCATTCGTTGAAGTGAAATATAAACATTTTTTTGCTAAAGAATATGATTGGTCTGGACATTCGTGATACATAATATCACGTGATAGAATATTCTCTTATCTCATTTTCGTTCCCATGGCAACGGTCACGCGATGAGATCCGAGTAATAACTGCAATTTCACACGCTTACCTTGTACGCGGTGACAGGCAAGCTTGTGTGACTCTGAAAGTGATCTAAATGATGCCGGGTTTACCAAGAACATGGAACTAGCCTCGCAATGATTGTCTCTGGCAAACTAATAACCATGTGAAGCATATAGGAAGACGAATCAAGTCTCAGTAAAATATTGCATAATCGTGCTTGACGCAGATCTTTCACGATAACTCGCAAATTTCAACGGTATATTGAAACTAGATGAAATCTTGCTTTAGATTTCGTTCTCCTCCCAATGTTTAATTAGGCATTTACATATACATATATACATATATATATATATGTGTATCAGGAGTTAATAATGACAAATTATTACATTATTTAATAAATTACATAAATTAAATAATTATAAATTAATGACAATTTCTCATTATTAACTCCTGATGTGTATATATATATATATATATATATATATATACACACACATATATTAACACTGTTCTCGGTAGATAAATAATTGAAGCGGCGGGTAAATTTGATCGCGTCGTCTGCAAAAAAATACTAACAATCAATAAATACGTTGCTGTTCACAAGTTGTGTTGTGTTTGTGGTCGAGTCGATATTTGTGGCTCGTTGATGCTATACTATGATATGGTTTGCCTATGTAGTAGCCATGCGCTGCTGAAATGTATCCTGAAATGCTAAAAAATGCTAGCTATCCTCCAGCTTATCCAGATCAGGATTCTTCCCGTGCGGCCACTGAGCTGCTGTATGTAATAACATGTACATCTCAGCGACTACGGGAGTGTGCACAGCGCCAAACACAAGAGCAGTCAATACAAGCAAACACAAGAGCAGTCAAGCCGGCGGCGGCCATTGTGACATGTGAAGTAATCTTCGACACTTTCTCTCTAATTTACATCATGTCGTCACGATGACGAGACGAGTGTTCGTGTTGCCACGGGCAACTGATGCTGCGACTGTAATTAAAAGACGCGCGTGCGAAACAATGGCGTCTTCATTATTTCGTCGTTGCCGATGCAAATTACTTCTCGTTGGCATGCATCCGGCCCGAGCATGCGCAGAATGTAGGAGGTCGGTTAGGCGCCTTCGTCAGCGTCCCGCGTCTTACCTTGCTCCTCTAGCCTGCATAATACACGCGTTTAAGGATACTGTTAGGGTTACGGACCGGTAACACTGTAAAGGGCATTGCAACGTAACTACTCATCAAATTCAATCAAACATCGTATCCATATACATACAGGAGATGTCTCTCTACGCTCTCGCATGGCATTTTTTTTTACAAATTCATCGCTAATGAATTGACGGCAAAATATTGCTGAATTTAAAAAAAATTGTGAATTTTTTTTTGCTATTTCTCAGAAACAGCAAAAGTTGGGCGACCTAAACTTTTAACCATAGGTTGTTCATAATATGAACTAAAAAAGCAGTACCTGGACTTTTTTTTAAATGCTTTAATTTAGGAAATTTCGAGTTTCTAGTTTCGAGTTCAAGAAATAACGCTTGAAAATATCATACTTTACGCATTTTTAACAACCGAGATATCAGCACTTTATAAATTTTCCTTATTTGAACGCGCTGTGTTAAGAAATTGACTACATGCGGGATTTGAACTGTTTGGAGGATACATACATTAATTTCTACGTATAGGCCTACATAGCTGCCCATGGCTGCGATCTACTCAATAAAGTTGGTATTGAAAATTTCGACCAAAATTCACCTCCCAACCCTAACAGTATCTTTAAAATAACGAGATCACACGTTAAAGGCAGACGAGAGAGTAGCAGTTGTACATTGCATACCTGTGTTCTGCTTTTGGCGCGCAGAAAAACTGCGTACCGTCAGTGGAAACTATTCGAGAATTCAACAAGTCTTTCTCGCAAGGCCGTGCTCGAAATAAAGCATAAAAGCGTGAGCTATTT
>NW_014577589.1:57202-59704 GCF_000485595.1 Priapulus caudatus
GAGCTATCAAGTTATTTCCTGACATAAAGCGAATTATCTATGGCTTGCCTGCTCATTATTGAGTTTAATTAGTCTTCCATCGATCACTCGTTCGTAGACATTCCACTTATTGCTTCTTTCTTAGGTACTGAATTAGAAACGAATTGACGTTACATGTGCGTGTGTGTGTGCGTGCGTTAACTGTGCGTGCGTGCGTGCATTAACTGTGTGCGTGCGTGCGTTGGCCGTGTGTGCGTGTGCGTTGTGCGCTCTGTGTGTGTGCGTGCGTGCGTGCGTTTGCGTGTGCGCGCGCGCTGTGTGTGTGTGTGTGGGTGTGCGCTGTGTGTGCGTGTGGGTGTGCGCTGTGTGTGTGGGTGTGCGTGCGTGCGTGCGTGCCTGCGCTGTGTGCGCGTGCGTGTGCGTGCGCTGTGTGCGCGTGCGTGCGCGTGCGCGTGCATGTATCTGTAGATGTTTGCTGTACGCGCAGCACTTTGCCTGCAACCGGCATAGTGCAGCCATCCGTTGTTCCTCTCCACAGCAAAGCTATCAGGCAAGCTAACTAGCTCCGTAAAATTTGTTATCCGATTTTTTTCTTGCGGCATCGATCGATCAGGAATCTGTAGAAGAAGCCCTTGCCGCTCGCTGCTAACAAAGAGCGGGTGTGGGTGCGTTGTTGGCGTGTCAGTGCGTGTCAGGGAGCGCGTGTCAGGGAGTGAGTGTTCGTGCGGGGCTCAAAGATCCATGTGTTCAAGATTCCATGTGTTCCTTCTTTATTATACGCTCTTGATGTGTTCTAGCTGTCATTCTGCTTCCACGGCGGGGTGGGACGTGTGTAGCCTGCGTGCTGGGTGTGTAAGTGTGGGTGAATAATCTAGTGTGGGTGTACGGGGAGGTGTGTGGGGTGTTTGTGTGTGGAGGATGTTTCTGTAGATATTGGGGGGACGCGTGGGAATGACACAAGCTGATGTTTCACTTCATATTGAAGAGTTCTGGGAGAAAATCAAAAGACATCACCTCCATGCCTCCCGGAGTTTCCTCGCTTCTTGAAAAAGCGTTCTCGTATTTGTTAATTTGCTCGTCCGTGATTCGCTCGTCCTCTCTATTGAAGCCCCGTTCTGGCTTCACAGCTTGGGGAACAAATCAATGAACTCTCAAGCCTTGACAACGCTATATGACCACTATGTTTGCGTTAGCTCTCACACACAAGTATGGCGAAGTGCTACTGGGTTGGGTATTACTTTAGAAGATGTATTTCATTGAGATTTTAGGATGGGTTTTAATCGGATTAACGTGATATAGACCTCTCTAGTGCACACGTGACCTCTCTAGTGCACACGTGACCATCTACGGATGACGCATAATGGCGGGTAGCTTCATGCGACTATCACCGCATGTACGTATTAACTAGCCTTAGTAACTCTCACACAAGAGCGGGAGCATGTATTCCATCTGTTCTTATACGTGTGTACTGAGTATATTATCCATCGTGTGGGTATTACCTTATAACAGGAGTAAATATTTGTCTCCGTTTATGTGTGTATATATATAGACAGGCGGCATAAAAAAAAAACGTACGGCATAAGCTATTGCGGTTTCTGCGTGCTTGTAATGGTGAGGGGAAAGTAAACGCGAAAACATCTCCAGTATTATTATTATTAGCTGATCACGCATTCATGCTGCCTTGCGTACTGGTAGTAACGTATGACGGCTGCATGCGGGCGGGAGTTGTAACCGAAACCTATCCGCTGGAAGCGTTGTAAACCCACCGATATGTGGAAGACATATGTTCGTGTGAAGCTCTCTATGCGCTTACTGATCCCGCGTAAATTAATATCGAAATATAAAAAATGTTTTTTAACGAGATAAAAAGTAGTGGCGCCCCCTGCGAATTAAACACGCGTGCTTTTGGTTTCGTTAGTAACAAAAGATGGCGCGCGTGTGTCAATAAGCTGTAGATAGCGATCGCTCTTTTTCAATCAGGACGCTATTTACTTTCAATAGCATTCTGTTGGGGACCGTGTCAGCGTCGTCTCATTTGTGCATGTGTAGCAGTAGCAGCAGCAGTAATAGCAGCAGCAGCAGTAACAGCAGTAACAGTAGCTCCAAGAAACGGTATTGCTAGGGTTAGAATACCGTATTGACATATTGTATAGACAATCCGTCGCACAGCCTGGTCGGGCTACAGTAACAGTAGCAGCGGCAGTAGCAGTAGCAGCAGTAACAGTAGTAGCAGTAGCAGTAGCAGTAGCAGCAGCAGCAGTAGCAGCAGCAGCAGTAGCAGCCTGTAGCTACAGAGAAGACAATACATTTGCGTGTATTTGTTTGCGCGCGTACGTTTAAACTTACTTAGTAATTAACGGACATGAAATGTTACGTCTGCCGGCAATACTGTCACAGAGCTATCAAGTTATTTCCTGACATAAAGCGAATTATCTATGGCTTGCCTGCTATTATTGATAATTAGTCTCGCCATCGATCAGCTCGTCTCGTAGATCATTCCAGCTTATTTGCTTCTTCCTTGGG
>NW_014577589.1:60734-64688 GCF_000485595.1 Priapulus caudatus
CGCGTGCAAGACGGTGTGGGCAGCCCATACTTCCCCTTGCCTCGCTGTTTTAGGACTGACAGCCGCCCCAATACTTCCCCTTGCCTCGGCTGTGCTTTCAAGACCGCAGCCCCGATACTATCAACCTTGCCTCGCCCTGCGCTTCAAGAACTGCAGCCCCCTATTCCCGCTTGGCCTCGGCTGTGTCTCAAGACCTGCAGGCCCCATACTTCCCCCCATTGGCCTCGCTGCGTCTCAGACTGCAGCCCCATACTTCCCCTTGCCTCCGCTGCTGCGTTCAAGACTGCAGCCACCATACTTCCCTTGCCTGCGCTGCGTTCAAGACTGCCAGCCCCCATACTTCCCCTGGCCTTGCTGCGTTCCAAGACTGCAGCCCCATACTTCCCTTGCCTCGCTGCAGGTCGAAGACTGCAGCCCCATACTTCCCCTTGCCTCGCCTGGCGTTCAGAGGACTGCAGCCCCATACTTCCCCTGCCTCGCTGCCGTTCAAGACTGCAGCCCCATACTTCCTCCTTGGCCTCGCTGCGTTCAACGACTGCAGCCCCATACTTCCTGCTCGCTGCGTTAAGACTGAAGCCCATACTTCCCTTGCCTCGCTGCGTTCAAGACTGCAGCCCCATACTTTCCCGTGCTCGCTGCGTTCCAGACTGCACCTTCATTACTTCCCCTTGCCTCGCTCGTTCAATGACTTGCAGCCCATACTTCCCTGCCTCGCTGCTGCCGTTCAGACTGGCCAGCCCATATTCCCCTTAGCCTCGCTGCAGTTCAAGAACTGCAGAGGTCCCATACTTTTATTATATTTCCTAATTTACCGGAGAAAATTAATGATATCCCGTGTAGCCGTCGCGCGTTCAAGACATGCAGCCCCTCCATTAGTCCCTCTAGCCTCGGAATTGTCGTGTCGCAGACTGCAGCCCCATACTTCCCGCTCTCGCCCTCGCCTGCGATTCGAAAGCTGGCAGCCCTTATACTTCCACCTTGCGGCTCAGCGTCGCCTGCGTTCCCAAAGAGGGGGGGGGAGCGCCCCATACTTCCGCCTTGCCTCGACTGCCAGTTCAGACTGACAGCCAATACTTCCGCCTTGCCTCGCTGCGGCTTCAGACTTGCAGCCCATTACACTTCCTCGCTTTGCCTCGCTGGCATTCAAGACTGCAGCCACATACTCCCCTTGCCCTCGCGTGCTGCGTTCAAAACTGCACACGCCCATACGTTCCGCCTGCCCGCTGCGTATCAAGGACTGCCAGCCCCATATTCCGCTTGCCTCGCTGGGTTGCATAGACTGCAGCCAAATTACTTCCCTTGGCTCGCTGCTTCAGACTGCAGCCCCCATACTTCCCTTGAATAACTCGCTGCGTATGCAAGACTGCGAGCCCCATACTCCCCCTTGCTTCGCACTGCGTTCAGACTGCAGCCCCATACTTCCCCTTAGCCTCGCTGCCGTTCAAGACTGGCGGGCCCCTAACTTCCCTTGCTCTCCCTGCTTCAAACTGCAGAGCCCCATACTTCCTTGCCTCCGCTGCTGCGTTCAGACTGCAGCGCCATACTGTCCCCTGAGCCTCGCTGCGTTCAGATTGCAGCCATACTTCCCCTTGCCTCGCTGCTGCGTTCAAGCGTGCAGCCCCATATTCCCTTCGCCTCGCTGCTGGCGTTCAAGAACTGCAGCCACATACTTCACCCTTGCGCTCGCTGCGTTCAAGACTGCAGCCGCCATACTTTCCCCTTGCTCCTGCTTCCAAGACTGCAGCCCCATACTGTCCCTTGCCTCCGCTGCGTTCAAGACTGACAGCCCATACTTCCCTTGCCTCGCTGCGCTTCAAGACTGCAGCCCCCATATTCCCTTGCCTCGCTGCGTTCAGGACTGCAGCCCATACTTCCCTTGCCTCGCTGCGCTTCAAGACTGCCCAGTCCCATACTTCACCCTTGCTCGCCTGCGTTTCAAGACTGCAGCCCCGAATACTGCCCTTGCCTCGTGCCGTATTCAGACTCAGCCCCAGTATTGCCCTTCCTGCGCTGGTTCGAGACTGAGCCCCATTACTTCCCCTTGCCTCGCCTTGCCGTTCAAGACTCGCAGCCCCATACTTCCCTGCCTCGCCGCATGCGTTCAGACTGCAGGCCCCATACTTCCCTTGCCTGCACCTGCGTTCAAGAACTGCAGCCACCATACTTCCCCTATGCCTCGCTGCGTTCAAGGACTTCAAAGCAGCCCATCTTCCCCTTGCCTGCGCTGCGGTTCAAAGACGAGCTGCAGCCCCATACTTCCCCTGCCGCGCTGCGTTTGACAAGACGTAGCAGCCCCATAGCTTCCGCCTTGTCACGCTGCTGCGTTCAAGACTGCAGCCCCATACTTCCCCTTGCCTCGCTGCTGCGTTCAAGACTGCAGCCCCATACTTCCCCTTGCCTCGCTGCGTTCAAGACTGCAGCCCCATACTTCCCCTTGCCTCGCTGCGTTCAAGACTGCAGCCCCATACTTCCCCTTGCCTCGCTGCGTTCAACACATCTTGCTGATGCTGCCCATTCATTAATTTTCTCCGGTTAATTGGATTATTATTCGTCTATGAGTAATCATTGTGCATCCATGATTACATTATTTACGCCCTCGTGCTTTGCTCAGTGTGTGGACGTTAGTATGTCTGAGAGGGTCTATGTCCCCCGGGGTACTGCCGGAACGTACCCTGGGTACGGTCCGGTATACCGGAACGTACCCTGGTACTATCTAATATGCCGGACCGTACCTCGTCTATTCCACTAACTAGTCTAGGGAGTCGCCTACTCCCTAACCCTAACCCGAACCCTAACCCTTACCTTATCCCTAACCCTAATCCTAACCCTAACCATATCAAATAGTGACCAGGGTACGTTCCGGTATACCGGACCGTACCCAGGGTACGTTCCGGCAGTACCCTGGGGGGGGGGCATAGACCCTATGAGCGTTAGGCTGTCTCAGCGCTCGAATCACACGGCGGCCATGCAGCCATTTGCCGTGATGCCCCCGGTCACTGGCCACGAGGCCCCCGCATTGTTTACTGCTTTGTGGCTGTGCCTTTTACTTGGTTGGCGGTTGTGCCCTTTCACTTAAAAAACCTGTGAAAGTACTAATGAAATAGTACTAATACGATACATGTACTTCTCCCTTTTTTCAAATTCATAAATTTCGTATTTTATTTGTTTTTGTTTTTGTTTCGTTTTGTTTTTGAGTGTTAATGATGAGAGTCAAGGTCAAAGTGGTCTTGCCCTAAATCGAAATTCGAGGCCTGATGTTTTAACTAACTAACGGAAAATAATAAATTGGATTATTATTCATGATCTATGAGTAATCATTGTGCATCCATGATTCCATTATTCCGCCCTCGTGTTTTGCTCACTGAGTGGACGTTAACATCAAGCCACAGCGTAACAGTCCCCCCATTTTGCTGGTACACCCAATATAGTTTGATGAAATTTTCAGAAATTTGAAAAGATTAATGATTTTTTTTTATGAATTTGAATGCGTCCGAAGTCTTCCCCACAAATTTTTTTTTAAATTTCTGAATCCAGATCTGGATCCGGATCACCACCAAAATCTCATCAAATTGCATCAAAATCCGTCCGTAACTTTTTGAGATATCCCGTTGACAGACAAACAAACCAACACACGAACGAACAGGGGCAAAAACCTCCTTGGCGGCTGTAACTAACCGACAGATAACGCTTGCCTTGCTTGCAGCCGGATGATCTAACGTTCACATCACAGGCGAAGGTTTACTCGGACGTGGGAGAGGAGATGTTACAGCATGCGTTCGAAGGGTGAGTAGATGATTTCATGAGTTATCAGTTATCATTATTGGTTTGATTATGTCACGGTCACATCGTTACGTCACGATTCCAAATTTATTATCGGATTATGACATTACATTATAATTACAAGATTATTACATGATTGCATCAACATATATATATATATATATATATATATAT
>NW_014577589.1:65339-70291 GCF_000485595.1 Priapulus caudatus
GAGTGTGTGTATGTGTGTGCGTACATGCATGCGTGCGTGCGTGTGTGTGTGAGTGTATGTGTGTGCGTGTGTGTGTGTGAGTGTGTGTATGTGCGTGTGTACATGCATGCATGTGTGCGTGTGTGTGTGAGTGTGTGTATGTGCGTGCGTACATGCATGCGTGCGTGCGTGTGTGTGTGAGTGTATGTATGTGCGTGTGTACATGCATGCATGTGTGCGTGTGTGTGTGAGTGTGTGTATGTGTGTGCGTACATGCATGCGTGCGTGCGTGTGTGTGTGTGAGTGTGTGTATGTGCGTGCGTACATGCATGCGTGCGTGCGTGTGTGTGTGTGAGTGTGTGTACGTGCGTGCGTACATGCATGCGTGCGTGCGTGTGTGTGTGAGTGTATGTGTGTGCGTGTGTGTGTGTGAGTGTGTGTATGTGTGTGCGTACATGCATGCGTGCGTGCGTGTGTGTGTGAGTGTGTGTATGTGCGTGCGTGCGTGCGTGTGTGTGTGAGTGTGTGTATGTACTCCTTAGCTGGTAAGAGCGATCAACTCGAGAGAGTAATTAATAATAGACGATGCGTCTCTCTCACCTGCGTACAGGTACAACGTGTGCATGTCTCTCTCACCTGCGTACAGGTACAACGTGTGCATATTCGCCTACGGGCAGACGGGGTCGGGGAAGAGCTACACGATGATGGGAGGCAAGGATCCCGGTCAGCAGGGAATCATCCCCCGCATCTGCGAGGATCTCTTCAACAGGATAGAGGGGAACAGCGACACGGACCTCGCCTACTCAGTCGAGGTACGCGCGCGGCGGTCCGCGAGACAATTTGTTTAACATTCAACTTTCTGTACTGTTCCGTTTGTCTAGAGATATCGGCACCTTTGTCATGTTATGAGATGAAATTACTATCTGTATTAGTTTAACTCGGTGTTGCAACGGGGTGTTTGCAGTGTAACTTTGCATACTGCCATTCAACCTGTGTCTGCGCCGCTGTTACACATTATCAGCACTTAATAATATCGAGTAAATTCGCCGTGCGGTGCAATTAATGACTGCTATTAGTTTAGCTCAGCACTCGGAACATTGAACCTTGTTTCTGTCTCACCTGTGTCACTATACTCATCACCATCTAACCTCTCTCTCCCTGTGTGTGCGTGTGTTCCGTAGGTGTCTTACATGGAGATCTACTGTGAGAGGGTTCGCGATCTGCTGAACCCCAAGCACAAGAACAACCTGCGTGTTCGCGAACACCCTGTGCTGGGACCGTACGTCGAGGATCTATCCAAGCTAGCCGTGCAGAACTACCAGGACATCTACGATCTCATGGACGAGGGAAACAAGTCAAGGTGGGTGGAACAGAGTTGAAACTGTATAGGGGACAAACTGTAAAGCATAAACTCTGCAGACAACAAATTTTGTGGCGATCAAACTTGTATTGTATAGGAATATTAATAACGTATTAAATAGTTGGAGGACAAACCATGGAGAGTCAAAAGGTTCTGTAGAGAATATACTATAGATATCAAATTGTAGAGGGAGGACAATATCCGTAAAGAGCAAACTATCTGGAGAACAAGTTCTCTAGTGAAAATCTCTGTATCGACCAAACTTTGGAGACAAATCTCTGTAGAGACAACTTCTGTAGAGAACAAACTTCACAGACTTGAACTCAGCAAACCTTAGAGAACAACATTGTCGTTAACAAACTCTAGAGAATCAACTCAAGGTGAAGAAACCTTCTTTAGGCTTCCTTCTATCTCTGACGCGTGCACGTGATGTCATCGCTGTCATCGCTGTCATCACTGGCATCACAGATGTCAATGCTGTCAACGCTGTCATTGTCTAACCACGTAAATGCCCTTCACGTTTAAGTGAACTCACAATGTCGTTCCCGTGGTGGCCTCCTGCACTGTTCACATTGATCCACCTCCAGCAGAGGAAACGTTGTGAGGTGTGCAGTACATTGAATTCAGGTCTAATCAGACCTGTTAGTTCGCGTGTGTATGATCGGACGACGACCGACGGCAGAGGCGCTCGCGGGGTAAGGTCTCCATGGGCCTGCCCTTGATATCCCCCCTCCTCTACGTGTATTAATTCTGCCCCATCTCGCACTCTGTAATTTTGACGGGTACGAAGATGTCTGCCGTGTAATCCATTATACTTCTATCTGCGGTGTTTAATTCGGTGCGTTAGCCGACACCGGCCAACCGTAATCAACATTTCGCGGGGCGAGCGACTGAGCGATCGGTAATTGCATGGCGTGCCATCACCACCGAGACGAGAGTCTGAAAACTATCTAGTTGCCCGTGCTTACGGCCTCGTGCCGCTGCGGCTCACATCAATACTCCTGCTATTATTCACAGCGAGTTCTAAAGCACTGCTGAATATTTTAGAAGATTGTTAGAGATAATTCATAGTGAGAAGGCGCTGTGAGCGCGTTAGGGAGGAGGAGGGGGGGTGTCTCCATTATGCGGAAACTCTTCTGTCTCCCTGCCAACCGCCACTATTCTGCTTGTATCTAAGATGGTTCTACACCCCGGCAAAGTCACTGCTGTTGTCTAACGTAGTTTCACCAGCACAGTTTTCTCGTGAGGATAACTTCGGCGTTGTTTGCGCGTGTGTTTCAGGACGGTGGCGGCGACAAACATGAACGAGACGAGCAGCAGATCTCACGCGGTTTTCACCATCGTCTTCTCACAGAACAGATACGACAAGCAGACGAATCTCACCACAGAGAAGGTACACACGCGTGCGTCCACCTCCCTGCCCCAGGACCACACTCCCCCCCCCTTATAATCGCCATGCTCACCCCCACGACCCCTCGCCCCTTGTAAAATCTCCGTGTTAAAACTCGTAGGAACACCCTGGCCAGATCTGTAGGTACAACGTGTCGTGACCTTTGCCCTCTGACGTCATCAACAGGTCAGCAAGATCAGCCTGGTTGACCTGGCGGGCAGCGAGCGCGCCGACTCGACCGGTGCGAAGGGAACGCGGCTTAAAGAGGGCGCCAACATCAACAAGTCGCTGACGACCCTCGGCAAGGTCATCTCTGGCCTCGCCGAAATGGTTGGTACCGTCGTTCGCTCGCTAGTCGGGAGACGAGTGTAGAGTGGTGGTGTGCGTGCGTGCGTGCGTGCGTGCGTGCGTGCGTGCGTGCGTGCGTGCGTGCGTGCGTGCGTGCGTGCGTGCGTGCGTGCGTGTGTGTGATGGGGGGAGCGAGAGAGCGCGTGACGTGTTTAGTCTGTTGTACTGTTAAGCCGGGCTTAGGTCGGGTTGCGATTGAATGTGACGCGACGCGACGCACTGTAACTCACTGCGACTGAGTGCTTAGGTCGACGGCGACGCGACTGAGAGCGACAGTCACAGGCAGTCGCAGAAGGCGCTTAGGTCGAAGCGACGATCGCCTATAGATCGCGCAAATAAATGAAAAATGAGTTTACATGACTTGTTGCTGTGTGCATGTTGTGTACATGACAGTATGCAGTGATTGTTTTATTCGCGTGCATTGTTCATTATGCATACGAATCTTGTCGCAGCGATCGCAAGGCAGCTTATGTCGGGTAGTAACCATGGAAAACAATGCTTGCGACCGGTGGAACCAGTCGCGTCACGTCTCGTCCCGTCGCTGCGACTGACAATTTTTCAGTCGCAGACCCGTCGCTGGCAGTCGCAGACAGTCGCAGACCCGTCGCTGGCAGTCGCAGACAGTCGCTGACAGTCGCAGACAGTCGCTGACAGTCGCAGACAGTCGCAGACCCGTCGCTGGCAGTCGCAGACAGTCGCAGACCCGTCGCTGGCAGTCGCAGGGGTGCTTGGTCGAACTTTCTCTGCGACGAGATCGTCGCTGCGAAAATCAGTCGCAAGGCAATCGCGTCGCGTCGCAAGGCCGACCTAAGCCCGGCTTTAGTTACTCACCTGCGTCTCCTAACGACGTGACATTTATTTGTGTGGGTGTACGTGTGCGTGCGTGTGCGTGCGTGTGTGCGTGCGTGCGTGCGTGCGTGCGTGCGTGTGTGCGTGCGTGCGTGCGTGCGTGCGTGCGTGCGTGCGTGCGTGCGTGTGTCGGCACAATCTTCTACATTACTAGTCGTAGTTTCTCCATCTATTTACAACCGCTCACTCTGTCTAACTGTATTATTTTGACATGACTTGTGTGGTCTGACACATTCTACGCATGTGGAATCCACGTAAGGAAACTCATGAGTGAACTGCTGTAGGGTTGTTTGGATTGAAGCCAGTCTAGACCAGCTCGTGATAAAATTGAACGTTGAATAAAGTAAGAATTGTAAGTAAAAAAACGCGCGTATAGCGAACAAAAAATCGTTTTCCTCCTTGTCAAGATATATGAAAAAATATGTCTCTGTGGCATGTTTTCCTCGCGTGTAGCGCATTTCTTTCAGAATGAATTTAATATTAAATTAGTCATTCCCGAGTGCAAGAATGCGGTACAACATGTTACGCACACATTCGATATTTCTTAGCGTTTTCAGACAAACAACGCAGCAGGTGACTTACGTGGTTTCCACGCGGTTTCCACATGTTTCCTAATCACAATTACTAGCCGTAGCATTCCGTTTTATTCTCGTGTATTCAGTTGTGTTTGTTTGACGTCTTTTCCTGTCTAGAGTGCCATCATGGGAATTGGAAAAGCTGCTGTAAGTCGTGTTGCCATGGCAACCTGTCCGTCTGGTAAAACTAGCATGCGTCATGTCTGCAGACGGTCATTTGTTTGTCCAATTTGTTTCGCCGCCAGCCTGGTTAGTGTGGCCCACGCGCAATTGCCATGCCCGGTAGTCTATGTCACTAGTAATCGCTTCACTCTCCTCCCATGTGTGAGATGAGAGCGAGTGAGAGAGAAAGAGAGAGAGAGAGACAGAGAGAACGAGAGAGAGAGAGAAAGAGAGAGAGGGAGAGAGAGAGACAGAGAGAGAGAGAGAGAGAGAGAGAGAGAGAGAGAGA
>NW_014577589.1:71394-75978 GCF_000485595.1 Priapulus caudatus
TCTCTCTCTCTCTCTCTCTCTCTCTCTCTCTCTCTCTCTCTCTCTCTCTCACTCACTCTCTTTCTCTCTCTATCTCTCTCTCTTGTCCGTGTCACGAAGTTGTATATAAATCTTTGGAGATGTTAATACACGGGGGATGTACATAATTTGGTGATGTAACAAATCATGTATGCTTTCTCGGTAGATCTCTCGCGTGCGCGTGTGTGTGCGTATGTGCGTGCGTGTCTGTAGTGTCTGTGCGTGCGTGCGTGCGTGCGTGCGTGCGTGCGTGCGTGCGTGCGTGCGTGCGTGCGTGCGTGCGTGCGTGCGTGCGTGCGTTCATACGCTGGCTGTGTGAGTGTAAACGCGTGTATGTCCTCGGCTTTTGATGTGCTTAGTATGTTAATGCCTATTATTATAATATGCGTACAATTTATTATTGATTTTGTCTGATGTACGAGCCTGCTTGCTAGCATAACACCGAAGGAAAAAACTAACAGCATCGCGTCGTCCAAGCATCAAATATCAATGAGTTTTTAGCAACCTGAGTTGCTTTCACTCCTTACTGCGTGCATCACATCACGCGTGTACGTGAATCGAGCTGCAGTAGTGAGAATTTCCCGTTCCTCGCGCCTTCCCCGCACAATGCTGCATTTTCGTACGCGTAACAAAAAGCGATCGTGCTTCGTAATGGAAATTATGACAGTTAACGTTCGATTACATTCATTAGCACCTCATTAACTGATCTGCGCTTGCGGTAACGAGGCAGCGAATGATGGAGAAAGCGAGCAATGTTACCAACTTCACCTAGAATCAAGAGTAGATAATAACACAATGTCTTATTATCTACTCTTGCTAGAATATAATTGCATGCTTGAGCATGCCGCTCCCTGAGAGTAAACCGATAGAGAGAGAAGTAAAGAGCCACCGGCTGTAACGTCGCGCGACATTTCTCCTTCGTGATAGTAAAACCGATTAAGCGCACCGACACCTGGACCCCAGCGTCTGACCCCCAGCACGCGTCCGACCCGGTGAACGCGCGTTGAACGTACTAGTAAAGCATCGTTGTCTCACTCGACCGCTATTAGTGTCTACGTCTGACCTGCTCGACACGCGTCCTCCACGCACACTGCAATCTTTCTTGTAATTCGGCGCGAATTCCGGCACCGCAGAACGGCACCGCATCAGCGACGCCCACTCCGCCCCCTGTCCAGATGCGGCGGTGCCCCCTGGTCTATCGCGACAGCGCCCCCTGGCGGTCGATCCCTGCGTCGCGCTAACGCCGCTTTCTCGCCGCTCTACTCGACAGTCGTCTAAGAAGAAGAAGAAGGCTGAGTTCATCCCCTACAGAGACTCGGTTCTCACCTGGCTGCTGCGGGAAAACCTCGGCGGTAACTCCAAGACCTGCATGGTGGCCGCGCTCAGCCCTGCAGACATCAACTACGATGAGACGATGAGCACCCTGAGGTAGGTGGCGCCAGCGGTCACTGTCATGGCGGCAACCTATTGCACGTTGTCTATACACTGCAGTGAGGAAATTGTTTTGAGGTTTTTTGGCCAAAAACTTGTTGAACGTGGGCTTTAACCTCTTTGAAACATCGCCCCCTCCATGCGAAACCCCCCCCCCATCTCCCCTTTTCTTCCCTCCGGCCCGCTCCCGCTGCGCCGCCGTGTGACTCCATCAGGGGGCGCCACATCTCACGCTGTGATCTGCAGGTACGCGGACCGAGCGAAGCAGATCATGTGCAAGGCGGTGGTCAACGAAGATCCGAACGCCCGGCTGATCCGAGAGCTGAAGGAAGAGGTGAACCGCCTACGTGACATCCTGCAGCATGAAGGCATCGAGCTAGATGCTAACGAAGGTGAGGGAGAGGGTGAGGGAGAGGGAGAGAGTGAGAGAGGGGGTGAGGGAGAGAGAGAGAGAGAGAGAGAGAGAGAGAGAGAGAGAGAGAGAGAGAGAGAGAGAGAGAGAGAGAGAGAGAGAGAGAGAGAGAGAAAGAGAGAGAACGAGTGAGAGAAAGAGAGAGAACGAGAGACTCGAGGGTTAAGCTGAAGCAGTATATGAGGGTCAACACTGCTGTTTCCTGTAACCACAGCAGTGAATCACCATCATCATCATTGCTCCCCCTTCCTCCCTTCATCCAGGTGCAGACACGGTGAAGATCCATAAACGCTCCGAGTCGATATCAGCGGCCGGCGAGGACGCCATCGACCAGCTGAAGGCGTCAAACAAGCTGATGGCAGAGCTGAATGAGACGTGGGAGGAGAAGCTGAGGCGCACCGAAGCCATACGGCTCGAGCGAGAGGCTGTGCTCGCGGAGATGGGCGTGGCCATCCGCGAGGACGGACACACGGTCGGCGTCTTCCAGCCGAAGAAGGTGTGTGCGTGCGTGCGTGCGTGCGTGGAAGCGGGGTGCGTACGTGCGTGCATGCGTGCGTGCGTGTGTGCGTTTATTAGGGGGTAGGTGCGTGCGTGCGTGCGTGCGTGCGTTTATTAGGGGGTAGGAGCGGGCGTGCGTGCTTGCGTTTATTAGGGGGTAGGTGCGTGCGTGCGTGTGTGCGTGCGTATGTGGGGGCGGGGTGCATGCGTGCGTGCGTGTGTGCGTTTATTAGGGGGTAGGTGCGTGCGTGCGTGCGTGCGTGCGTGCGTGCGTGCGTGCGTTTATTAGGAGGTAGGTGCGTGCGTGCGTGTGTGCGTGCGTGCGTGGAGTTCATAGTAGAGTTAGCACTCGTATTTGTGCGTGCTTTCATGGGGTCGATATTGGTATTTATACTGGGATATATACGTGAGCGGTGGATTGCTAGGTGAGAGTTAGCATTGGTATTGGCACTAGGTTGTTTACTGGGTGATAGGAATTAGCATTAGTATAATAATTATGCGTCTGGGTGGTAACATGTAGTGTGGTTGAGTTAGCACTGGTGTGTGTGTGTGTGTGTGGGGGGGGGGGTATGTGAGAGTTAGCACTGGTAAGTATATAAATACACACTCGTACTTAAACGCTGGCCGTCTGATGTTAACACCCCACCCCCCCGCTGTGTCGAAACTATATATAGTTGTGTAAGTTTGTGGCGTTTTAACAGTAGGGGTAGGGGGGTGGGGCGTCGTTGTTGACATAGCGGGGTGGGTCAGCTTCTGCCCCTGCCTCCCACCGCGTGGAATGCGGCGTGATAGACAGCCAGAGCTCAGCACTTATAATTATCGCTGCTTACAGCAACATTACGTCTGTGTTTGTCTCCTGAACAACATACCACCGCTACTTCATTATTTATAGCAGACGCGGGTATAGCTGAGGAATCGCGTGTGCCAGCATTAAAGTTTTTCCGTTACCCATACACAAATTATCCGATACGTCTGATGCATGTTTATAGTATGTCTTGATCTGTCAAAGTCGTGCCACTGCGATATTGCTGCGAGAGTAATAGGTTCTATCACAGTATGAGCTTGAGATGGGATATCTCACCTGAGTTATAGATAACCACGTCTCATACGAGCGTATGGTTTACTGCACAGGTGGGGTTAAATGATGCCTGCGCGAAGGAAACTATGATTATCTCATCGCTAAGAACATTTTGTGTTATTGGGGAACATCTCATAGAAATACTTCCTTTCTTGTTTCATTTGTTACATTATTGCTTATCTTGGTTAGATATGGTAGCTTTTGAGAAGGGTTCGTCCAGATTGTTTTGATATCTTGGATAACATGGTGCGCATTATTTATTATGAATTTTGACATCAATTCATTTTTAATTGCCTCTCTAGGTAGTATGAGTTTAAATACAGATAATTAGATTTTACTTTACACTAGAACGGTTAATTATTAATCAGTTACCCTACGGATTTAAAGCATTAATAATTTGGTTGTATTTCCTACAGTCTCCGAATTTAGTCAACCTAAACGAGGACCCACTCATGTCGGAATGCCTGCTCTACTACATCAAGGAAGGAATGACAAAGTAGGCACTTCTCATTGCCATATATATATATATACACACTCATATATATATTATATATATATATATGAATAGAACCGAATTTTAAACGATGTATTTAAAATTGGTTTGTTCGTAATCACAGCTTATATCTGTATTTATTTTACATATAATATCATCAATGATATATAATTTAATGCACACTTCCCGGATAGTCGACCATTATCTTTGTAGACATGACCCTATTTGACTCGCTCTCTCACGAATATATGAACCATGAAAATAACCAATGGCGAAATAACCGTACTGACCTTTTGTGTATTTATTGTGAAAGTGCTAGACTGTTTAATGTGCGTTTTTGTATCACATCTATCCACTTATGTAACACATCTAGCTGTATACAATAACATATCTAATAACATCACACTCCTGTGTATTCTACAGAGTCGGACGCCACGATGCTCAAATTACACAGGATATACAGTTGGGTGGAGCTCACATTTTAGAAGAACACTGCGTCTTCAACAACAAGGATGGTAGGCATGATCATTCGTCTTCTTCCTCCGTGGGTGTGGGGGGGGGGTTCCCGTGACTCCGTGGGGGGGGGGTCCCTGCCTCTGCACGAAGTCACTAACCTCTCTGCAAAGTATTCTCTCTATCTCTCTCTCTCTCTCT